>NW_006788075.1:1438261-1458093 GCF_000442215.2 Lipotes vexillifer
GAGCAAAACATCAGATGGAAGGCTCAACAGCAACAGAAGGAGAACATTAGAATTTGGAAAAGGAGTTTCTGTTAATCTAAAGATGGTTCAAATCAGGTCTTCACAGACAGTTTGGGGCAAAGTCAAATAAAATGTTAAGCAGCATGCTGATGTGGAAAGAGCTAGGGCTTAGGGCCATCGATCACCGATTTGACTTTCAACTTTCCTGTTCCCTTTAGCTGTGTGATGACAGCTGCTCAGCTTCTCAGCACCAACTCTTTATCTGGCAGAAAGAGAAAGATTGTATTGTGGAAGTGCGGTTTGGGGGCTAGAATGAGCTAATGTAAGTAAATGGTCAGCAGAGGCGTATTTCCCTCTACTGAACGCTCCTCCCACACTGGCGCTGCCTCCAAAAGGTTGTTGTGTAGAGTTAAGGACATGAGAGCTGGAGAAGATTCTAGAAACTACCCAATCAAATACCCTCTTTTTATAAATGAGGAAATTGAGTATGGGATACGCAAAGACAAAAGCGATACCACCAGCAGGCTCTGAAAAAGGAGATGGCAGATGTCATCAGCATCACACCTGCTCCATGGTCTGTGCCACCACCTTTGAAATCAGTACTTAACTGCTGAAAATTCAGAGATGCAGACACACGAATGCATGTTTTGGGTTCTTTCTCACACTGTGATTTTCAATATTTGTTTTTTCTTTACCTTATTGAAAGTATTACCAGAGTGGTTAAGTTTCTCTATTTGAACTGATGATTACAGTCAAATTAAATACAAAATAACTACCTCAACATTATTTTGTCTAGTAGGAGGGCAAGTTCTTTGCTATCAGTGTTCAGATTCTTCTATACCTTTCTCCTTTCTAATGTGCTTTGGAATCTCCTGAATTTTTTTTTTTTTTTTTTTTTTTTTTTTTTTTTTTGGGACTCTCTTACTGTTGTGGCCTCTCCCGTTGCAGAGCACAGGCTCCAGATGCGCAGGCTCCGCGGCATGTGGGATCTTCCCGGAACGGGGCACGAACCCGTATCCCCTGCATTGGCAGGCGGACTCTCAACCACTGCACCACCAGGGAAGCCCTGGAATCTCCTGAATTTTAATGCACAGAAGCAACTTTCACTTTAAAAAAAAAAAACTCTCTTTGGCTTCATTGACTTTTCTTTTGCTGATTATAAGACATAGCATAGAGATGTCTGATTGTGATAAAGGACCAGTGAACTTACACATGAGAGACAGAACACTTTAGTGATGTCAGTTATGAGAATTGGTATTTGACAGCACAGTGTAGAAATGCAATATCGATGCATAGATGAGGTATTTGCTTATAGAAAAATTTCCTAAAATAGCACAGTTCGGGGATTTGTTTTGTTCAGCGTTGAGTATGCTTTCGATTTACACCAACTATAAAACACATTCTCCGTGTTTCCTGATTTAGGTATTTAGTTTCACATAGGTAAACAGACACAAAACTTTTTTGTGTCAGGTTAATTTTCTCATATAGAATTTTTGAGCTTAGCTACAATTTTACCTAGTGGAAAGTCATTTTAGGTGTGGTACTCCGATATCACAGAACCTAAGAGTAAAGACAAATTAAAGAAGAATGATTTTTCTTCTGTTATAAGAGGCAATAAAATTTACACACTGTGTATATAATATGACAAAGAAAATAATGCATAACTAATATTTTATCAAATTTTGGAACATAGTAAGAGTATTTCTTCCCATTCTTATAGAAATGAATATAGGATTAGAGAATATGGATACAATTAAGACTAAAATGTAAAATATAAAAATACCTAGTCTAATAGATATTTAATTCTTTTGAATGGAGCTTGTCATGATATATATTCTCTGTCATATGTATCCCTTTTACAGTTTGTCTATTGAGATTTTCCCCATTTTACTTCAACTTAAGCAATGAGGAGGAGATTAAGGAAAAGTGAGAATATTGTTCAGTGATATCACTGTGGAGATGAACACACAGATTATGCCTCCCTGGAAGCTGTATGATGTGGGTAGTTTGTCGTTATCCATTATTAGAGACTCTGTAGACTTGTAGCTGTTACCAGCAACATGCTTCATTTTTCAGGGTCATCTGTTCTCTCTTCCTTCCCTTCAGGTATTGTTTCCCTATAGTATCTCTTTTATTTTTAAGCACTCTCTCCCTTCCCCACATGCCTGTTCCATATTTATATGTATTTAAAAATGGATATCTACCTCTTTATCTACCTAATACTCTTATTCAGGAAGAACTCATAAGGCTAATATTAATCATAAATAAAGGAGGATTCTGAAAGAAGGCTTTCAGTGACAGTGTTGAACTTTTGCCTCCTTATTTTTCCATTAAAGACAGTATTTGGAAAACATCCAGGAGGAAATCTCTTCCTGAACAATTGCTTCCTAAGTGAAGCTATTTTATAGTTGATTTTCTCCCTCCTCTGCCCAGTTTTATTGAGAAATAATTGATATACATCACTATATAAATTTAAGGCATACAGCATGCTGGTTTGATTTATTCAGTACATACATTGTAAAATAATTACCACAATAGGTTCAGTTAACATCCATTTTCCCATATAGATAAAATAAAAAGAAAAGAAAGAAGAAAAGGGGAAAAAATATTCTCCTTATGATGAGAACTCTCAGGATTACTCTCTTAACAACTTGCCTGTATGTCGTACAGCAGGGTGAGCTGCAGTCATCGTGTTGTACCTCACATCCCTAGGACTTCTTTATCTTGTACCTGGGAGTTTGTGCCTTTTGACCACCTTCCTCCAGTTCCCCTTTGCCCCACCCTATGCCTCTGGTAACCACAAGGCCAAACTCTGTTTCTGTGAGTTTTTGTTGTTGTTGTTGTTGTTGTTGTGCTGGTGTTTAATTCCACGTGTAGGAGAGACCATACAGTATTTGTCTTTGTCTGACTTATTTCACTTAGCATAATGCCCTCAAAGTTCGTCCATGTTGTTGCAGATGACTCTCTCCCTTTACAGTAGTGTGATTTGGTGCAATATTTCTGGGCACTTAACCTCTCACTCAGTCTTCAGCAGGCCATTATTGTGCTATACATTCCATCCTCAGGCTTATTTATTTTATAACTGGAGGTTTATACCTCTTAATCCTCTTCAGCTATTTCACCCACCCTCCCCTCTGGCAGCCATCCATTTATTCTCTGTATCTATGAGTCTGTTTTCATTTTGTTTAGTTTTTTAGATTCTGCATATAAGTGAGATCACATGTGGTATTTGTCTTTGTCTGACTTATTTAGTATAATGCCCTCTAGATTCATCCATGTTATTGCAAATGGTAAGGTTTCTTTTTTATGGCTGAGTAGTATTCCATTGCATTCCACACTTTTGATGGGAGGAGTTGCAGAGAATATGGTCATTTTTAGTCCATCACAATCCCCATCATATACATGAGATTCAGTAAATTTAAGTAACTTTTCCAAGACTACATAGCTCTTAAGTGGCAATTCGAGCCTTTGAACCCAGGTCTGTGTGTTTGAAAAACCCATGAGTTTTTCTGGGTTTGAGTCACCATGCCCTGGTGGGGTATAACTACAACATTCGATAATCCAGAGAGCAAATGGGTATTTTCCTGCAGTGCTGGTGTGGAGTGGTGGAGAACGGAGAAAGAGACATAGAAGCAGTGATCTGTGATGTCTGGATTACTGGCATCACAAGTTTGTCCAGTCTGTTTGGAGAATATATTTGCCTGATACTTGCCTGATTCTGTAAATATGTTCGGGCTCCTGCTGTTCTCCTGCCCCGTACTTGAGTACAAGCTTATTTCTAAAAGTAAATTCTTCAGTGGGACTCAGATATTCTATATTCTTGGCCTTGATGTTTCTCTTTCTCTTATGCATTGTAACATTCTTTTTCTACATAAGCCTTTGGATCATCTACAGTTTGAGAGTTTGAAAGACAGTTGTCCCAAGTCGGTTGTTTTCAAAGAGTGGGGGGTCCCTGAGTCCCTTTCAGGGAGTCCATGAGGTCAAAACTATTTTTATAATGCCAAGGTATTATTTGCTTTTCTCTGCTTTCATTCCATCTAGGGTGTAAAGTGGAGTTTTCCAGAAGCTAAGTAATGTGTGATACTGCAACAGATTTTAGTGGAAGCAGATATGAGAATTCCACTCCTTCCTACTAAGACATTAAAGGGACTTGAAAAAAAAAAACTAATGAAGTCTTCTCTTTTGTTCCTTTTTTTAAAAAAAGTTACTTTTTATTAAAAATGTATTTTTATGTTAGCATATTAAGAGTTTGCTGTGATTTTTAAATTAATACACAAATATTTTTAAAGTTTCTCATTTTGTTTCTCATAGTAATAAAATAAATTTTAACTTACTTTTAATTAAAAATTAATAATAGTCACAGAAGCTCTTTGGAGTCCTCAATTTAAGATAGAGTTCTGAAAGCAAAAAGTTTTCATTATTTTATTAGCTGCCATTTGCAAAGCTTGGGCAATTTGCTCTCTTTTAATCCTCCCAGCAAACCTATCAGGAAGGTACCCCATTAATCTCCTCCCAGAGGCATAAACTAGGGCTCAAAATCATTAGCCACACAGCTTGCATGCTGTGCAGCTAGAATTTGAAGCTAGTTCTATCTGACCCCAAAATCAAACTTGAAGGAATCAGTAACCTCCTTGCATGCAATATACCTGTTGCTTTCCTGGACAGAGAGGTTGAAGCAGAGGTCAAGAAGACTGGATGAATTATTTGAGATGGCTCAGGCAGCTAAAAGCCAAGACCTTCTGCTGTCTGTTCTACTCCTCATAGGGACTTGTCCTTTCAAATGGCAATTCCTTTTGTGAGAAAGGAATGCCTTCAAATTCAAATGATACTATGAACCTGGTGGAGGTCTGTTCCCCTTATAACAGGCATTTCTAATAGCACAGTATGCAGACTTTGCTGAGCACTCAACAAGGAAGAAACGTTTGTCCAGTTATCACATTCTAAACTGCCAAAATACATGTGCATTGCCTTAAGTTTTTCAATTATGTTACAGGTCAGCTTGTGCATTTTATCTGTTCGACTCTCTTTTGTAAAACAATTACAATGGTAAAAACAAAGAAACTATTGAGTACTTAACTATGCGTCGGTCACCGAGAGGAAGACTTGATACCAAGGTCTCTCTGAATCCTCACAAGAATACTCCCAGGCTGGCAGTGGGGTGTCCTACCTGCTTTACAGATAAGGAGATGGGCTTGCCGAGGGGAAGCTACTTGCCTGAGGTCACCCAGCTAGTAAGTAGGCGGTGAGTCAAGTATCAGACCCAGGTCCGGGTGGTTCCCAGGCTAAGATTCTTAACCAGCATGCATTGCAAGATCCTAAAAGGCAATGTCAATCTGTCTGTGGAAAGGAGTTCCCCAAAGTAAACTTGAAGTAGCCCAGGTAAATTAGGAAAGGGTCACAATTTTATGGTCAGAGATTTTAAGGAAAAACCAAGTGATGCAACCTCTTCATGTAATAAGAAAACAGATACAATTCTTTAATTTTGTCCTTAGCTTAACCCTTCACTAACATCCAGCAGCTCGGAGTGTACAGAGAAAGGCAGTAAATTCCTCATCTGTATCCCAGTGTGCCAACTGTTTTGGTTTTAATTGTGTCAGGTGTGTCTTCCTTCTGCCTGGAGGTCCTTCCTTAGGTTTGAAAATATCATGATCACATCAACAGTGTGAGAGGTGGTGGGAGAGCTGAGGTTCCACATGTGTCAACAACAGATGTGCACGTCTCCTGGAGCACTGGAAAAAAGAGTAATAGGAGTTCCCTTAGGGCTGTGCTCCACGTGCCCCAGGAGGGGATAAGGACGAAAGCCTCTGTAATTTATATTGACTGCTGAGGTAACCAGGTGCTTTCAGCAAGCATTCCAGTTGCAAATTTGGGTTTTAACAACCTTCCCAACAACCTCTGGGGAGGGAGGGAGACAAAGAGGGAAGAGATATGGGAACATATATATATGTATAACTGACTCACTCTGTTATAAAGCAGAAACTAACACACCATTGTAAAGCAATTATACCCCAATAAAGATGTTAAAAAAAAATAAAAATAAAAATAAATTTGCCTTCCTAGGTATAATATTGTCAGATTTATTCAGTTTGCTTAACTGTATGCTATGGCCTTGCCAGAAAATTTCTGGGACATCCTATTTTCTCTTGTTCTTGCTAATAAGAGGGGAGCCCTAGACAGCACACTCCTTTGGCACAACTCATGCCCTGCAGGACCCAGGGGTTACAGACCTAACCAGAATAAGGACAAACGGGTTCCCAGGAGCTTCCTCATTAGTCCTCTATAATCATAGGCTGTAAAAATTTGCAGGTCAGTAATCAGAAAGTCCAATCTTGAGACAAGTTATTTTAATAATATGTTAGTTATAAAACCATAATGTATAAATTAAATTATAATACCACACATCCACCCCTTTTATTTCCTAATTGAATGTTAAGTGATCCCAAATGATCTATAGAAATAATTAAACTTTTAAAAGTGATAAATTAGTGAGATTAACTTGTTAATGATTGTGAGACATTGAAATATTAGTACTCTCCAATCAGATAGAAGAAATGTGGGAGAAATTAAGTGATGATATCTTTTCTTATTTTTCATCTCTTCTTAATTCTCTAAGAGTTCTAAGATCTACATTTTAAAATTTCTAAAATAAACTATTTGGTGATCTCCTTTCATTCAAATCAGTTAAATATGCTTTCTTCAATCAAGCACAGAAATATATCTTAAATCAGAATGCATTTCAGATGTCATTTAAAAAACACCTTAAATTCTTAACATCCTATGAGAGGAAAATTGGACGTTGTCGCATATCATTATTAGGTAGTAAATTGGTAGAGCCGCTGTGAGGGGCAATTTGGCAACATACATTAGAATTTTAAAAGCATGTAAAATTTGCTCTACAAATTCCATTTCTAGCTATTTATCCTGTACAGGTTCATGGCTAAAATGCTACATGTACATGATACGTACACTGGAGCATTTTTATAATACTGATGATTAAAAACTCGAGTGTCTTTAAAACTGGTAACTAAGTTTTGCTACGTCCATAGTGTGGAATAACATAGAAGTATTAAAATAATACATAAAGCAATAATAATCAAATTATGAAGCCATGAAAGTAATAACATTTATTGAAGAATTAACTGAATGACTTCATTGAATCTCTGTACTCTCCTTATGACGTATATACTATTACTAATCTCATTTTACAGATTAAAAAAAAACAAACTGGGATATGGAACGGTTTCCATTAGTGACCAAGATAGAATGCAGTGAGACTAGTATACAAATCCAGCCAATCTTATACTGTTACACTATATAAACAATTATAAAAGTATATATAGTGTGCACTCATTTGTAAGAGAAATATGTATTTAGAAAGAAAGAAAGGAAGGAAAGAAGGGAGAGAGGGAGGGAATCTACCTCCCTAATTTATCTAAAGAAAATAATTCTTTAAAAATATGCTTTGATAAGTATTATATTGTTTGGTAATGTACATAATAATTTATAATATATTAAAAGTAAATATTTTCAATGATGGTAAGGGTTTTATACATCATACGCTGCAATGTATGAGCTGCATTACTCAGTATGGTAGCCCTTAGCCACTTGTAGCTCTTGAGCACCTAATATATGGCTATTCCGAATTGAAACATACTATAAATATAAAATACTCACCAGATTTTGAAGATTTAGTACAAAAAAGAATGTAAGCTATCTTATTAATAACTTTATTGATTACATGATGAAATAATATTTTGATAAATAATATATTAATAATATTTCAATATTTGGGTTAAATAAAATATATTGTTAAATTTCACCATTTTTTAACTTTTTAAAATGTAGCTATTAGAAAATTTAAAATTATTCAAATTATATCTCTATTATATACCAAAGATCTAATACAATACATTCAAGTTTCATTGTACTTTACTTCCTTCCCCTTCAGGATTATTTCTCTAGCATGGTGGTTATCAACACTTGATGTACATTAGAATCACCTGAGAAACTTTAAAATACACCTGGGCCCTACTAAGAGGCTCTGGATTATTTGTTCTGGGCTGGGGTGCCAGTGTCACTTTTTTTTTTTTTTTCAAGCTTTGCATTCTAATACGAATCCAAGGTGGGAACGATGGCTTTAGCCCTCGGTGCCTAATAGGTATACAAGGAACTTAATTTTTTTCCAATAATGTTTTAGAAGGTAACCTTTGCATTTTCTTAACTAGGTAGGGATTTTTGTTTTTTTGAACAATGTCAAATAAGAAGGCGCAGGAAATTTTCCATTAAAGAAATATTTAGAAAATTTTTTGAGTCTTGCTTAGTTAAATTTGTTTAATCATTGGTAGGAAAAAGAGGGCTTATCCATATTACTGTTTGTCCTCCAAACAGTAATAGAGAAAATAAAAGTTGCAAATCTTTTTGTATTATGACCATGAAAACTAAATGTGGCCAACAGTACTGGCTCAACGATTACGTCTTTACAAAATACAAAATAGATTTTCCTGGCCCCAGATATTCCCAGTGTCATATAAACAGGCTGGGGTAAACTTACTAATAGAATTTTTTGTACCCTTCTGGATAAGCCCTAGTTTTATAAAGCACCATTAAAAGATGATTCTTATCATACATCATTGTATTCCATTCAGCCTCTCAATTTTTATATAATTTTCATAGTTAGTTGATTGCCTTTTCTGCCACAATATTCTGCTCCATATTTTGACTCCCATTGCCTGTTGGGCGGTAGTGATAAAACTGCTGATTGAGAAAGGAAACTGAAGGAAAATTAAATTGTGACTTATAAAATTATCTACCTATTTTCAGGGAGAAAGTAATTACTCTTAAGATCTTGGATTTTTTTTTTCTGACCTCTTTGGTATTAGCTACATAATTGTTTCTTGTTTGTAAGATACTAGAAACTGAGCCATAAGACTCAAAATTTTAAGCTGTTAGAAAGTTACCTTCAGTATGATTACTTGTTTCCAAATTACTGAAATTCTTTTATCAGATGACTGTATTGACAAGCTAGAATATAAGTTTCTTGAGGGCAGGCATCTGTCTATCTACCTTGTTCAGTGCATCTCCCCAGTGTCCAGTAAATAACTAACACATGCATTTTTTTAAAAGATTTATTTATTATTTACTTTTTTAAATTTATTTTTGGCTGCATCGGGTCTTACTTGCGGTACATGGGATCTTTGTTGAGGCATGCAGGATCTTTTGTTGCAGCGCGCGGGCTCTTCGTTGCGGCATGCAGGCTTCTCTATAGTTGTGGCACAGGCTCCAGGGTGCGTGGGCTCTGTAGTTGTGGTGCGTGGGTTCCAGAGCACATGGGTTCTGTAGTTTGCAGCACGCAGGCTCTCTAGTTGAGGTGCACAAGCTCAGTAGTTGTGGCGTGCCAGCTTAGTTGCCCTGCGGTATGTGGGATCTTAGTTCCCCGACCAGGGATCGAACCTGTGTCCCCTACATTGGAAGGCAGATTCTTTACCACTGGACCACCAGGGAAGTCCCACATGCATTTTTAAATGAAAGAAAAATCAAAAATTTATGATGGAATATTTCAAGGTACAGTATAACCCCATTATGATAAAATTTCTTAATGATGGAGTAAAGTGATTTAACCACTCTGAATTTTGCACTCTTACTATTTCAGAAACCTTGTAGTTGTAGCAGAGAGAACTTCTACCCAGAGTATAAAATGCTTAGCAAAATGATCCTAATGATTGCTGCGAATTATTCTAGCCTCCCTCTCATATGCCATTAATATATTTAACAGATGTGCTTAAAAGTGAATAAAACTTCCAACAGAGAAAAATTCATACATTTATTAACTTTAAAGCAATTATTCTAAAATTAATCTCCATTAATTGTGGGATATTTAATTTTTCAAAAGCTCCCAGTATTTTGGAAATGTGATTCTACTAGATTATCCCTAGGAAATATTGTTATGCAACTGAATTCTGGACTTAGTTTCTGTTAAATGGCAACAAAATATAAAAGTCACAAACTCATTTCCTGGGATTATGAATGAACTCTATCTGAATCATGGTTCTCCCAGTTACTAGCTCTATGGTTATGGGCAAATTATATAACTTCTCAGCACCTCAGATTCCTCGTTTTTGAAATAGGAAAAGTAATGATACACGGTGTCCCAGCGACGTTGTAAGAAATCATTTAGGTAATAGCTACAAAGCAGCTCGTATAGCCAGTATTCAATTTAATATTAACTATCAGTATTATTGGTTGCATGACCATGAGAAATTGTATAACTATTTATGCAAATACAACTGTGCGCAACCTTTGACAATACATAGAAAGTCCAGCTTTAGTCATTAACTCTTCCAGCTAAAAGTCGCTTTAGTACAGCTGGGCTAACTTTTTTGTTCTCTGCAGTGATTGCTGCTTAATCACCTAGGGACTATAGTTAATGGGCTGATATACAAATACAAATCCTAATATTCTTAGTTAACAACAACAACAAAAAAGCCTATACGAACCTAGTTCTTGTATCATCGTGTAGTTAAGATTTATTAAAAATTTAGTATCTTCCAGACACTATACATGGATAATTTCATTTAATCTTCACAGTAACTCAATGATAAAAGGATACTATTATTGTTCCTTTTATTGGTCAAAGAACTGAAGATTAGAAAAGTTATGTATCAATAGCTTGCTCCAAGTCCTGCAGTTTATTTATTTTTATTTTTATTTATTTTATTTTTTTGGCTGCATTGAGTCTTCGTTGCTGTGTGTGGGCTTTCTCTAGTTGTGGCGAGCGGGGGCTACTCTTCGTTGTGGTGCATGGGCTTCTCATTGTGGTGGCTTCTCTTGTAGCAGAGTGCAGGCTCTAGGCACACGGGCTTCAGTAGTTGTGTTGTGTGGGCTCAGTAATTGTGGCTTGCTGGCTCCAGAGCGCAGGCTCAGTAGTTGTGGCGCACAGGCTTAGCTGCTCCGCGGCATGTGGGATCTTCCCGGACCAGGGATTGAACCTGTGTCCCCTGCACTGGAAGGCGGATTCTTAACCACTGTGCCTCCACGAAGTCCCCCTGCAGTTTACTAGTATGAAATACTAGTTAGAGCTGAAATTTAATCACAGAAGATCAGACTTTAGCATCTATACTTTTAAACATACAGTATTTCAAAATGTATGATATGCATACCATGGGATTTAAGATGATTTATGTAGTTATTTAAATGTGTATTCTAAAATTTTAACTTTTAATCAAATCAGTGATTTCATGTATTTTTACATGGGGTGAAGCTAAAGTAGTTAGCACAGGGGGCAACCTACATAGGCCACATGAACCTTGTGATGGTGCTCAGGCATACCTAATAAGACCCTTTGAAGTTAAACTCTTAGGATGTTAGCATGATACAGCTTGTTTGGTCACTAAAATGGATTCTCATATACTGAATTTTTGTGTAATTATGGTGTTCTTTCATTTGATGCACCTACATATCGTTTTGAATTGTAAAATATCAATTATAAACTGCATTTGGGACTGTGTACTCTTTGATTTCCTTTTTTCTCGAACCTATCATGGTCCAGGGCTTTATAAATACGTCTTTTAAAGCATATTGCTTGAAGATGCTGATGGAAATAGAGGTGCAGTGGTGTTTGCAGTGACATCAGTCATATGCTTTCAGAATAGTAGGAAGGTCAAATTGATAAACGACCTGAAACCACCTGTTACTGTTGTAAAAGCACTAGCTGTAAAGAAAACAAAATATATCATGCAAATATAGTGAAAATTATTTGATATTTGGATTTTAGTGGACTGAAAATGAATGTAAATTCTTCCATTAGATATAGCATGTTTGGGGACATTCAAAGTTCTGGCAAGAAAGCATTCTGTCTCAAACGTCAGTTTTGAAATGTACAAGGACTACTGTGAGAAGTGTTGAAGACATACGAGTAACAGGAACATCAGCACAGGGTGGTAGGAGATGAAATTGCAAAAGTTGTGGAAGTCTTGTTTACAATGTTAGGTTGAATTGCCAGAGTTAGAGTTGCCCAAGTTATTGATGAAACATCCGTTACTGTTTGGCTTCCAAACAGTGCAAGTGATGTTCTCTGGGACAAGGCAAGGGAAAAAAATCTGGTGGAGCAACTCTGTCAAATATAATAATATATCAAACAACGACAGGTACAGTCCAAATATGGGGCTGCATTTATTATCCTGATTACAAAAACGTCCATAATACTCCCTGGAGACTCTAAGATGAATTCCCTGATATTAGCCAGTCAGCTGATCTTCTGGTGTTTTTGAGATATGATTTGGATAAAGGACCCCAAGAAGAAACGTTGTTTGGCCAGTCTTTATTAACTCTTACAACTCAGAAGAAACTTTAAAATTATCGATGACTTCAAGGTAAACAATAACATGCAACTGATGTATTGGGTTATGCACAGATGGTGCTAAGGCAGTAGTATCCAAAAAGAGCAACTTGTTCCATGTGTTCAAGCTGTTGTTCTGGAAATAAGATCTACTCACTACGTCGTGCATCCTAGAAGCTCTCCAGAGGTGTTTTTAAAAATTTAAGGGAGAGGACCTCATGAAGCTATAATGATTGTCAGTTACATTAAGGACAGGCAAATTGAATGCTCTACTTTTTCTCAGCTTTGAGAAAGTATCAGCATTGATTACAAACAATTACTGTTTTCTGTGGTAATTTGGAGAAAAACTTCATGTCTTTGGTGATAATATCTACACAATGAATAGAAACATATACATAATTTAGATTGGCTTTGCAAATCAGCATGTCAGTGATATATCTTCTCTCCTTTAAATAGACTAAATTTACTCTTTCAAGGTAAACAAACTTCTATTATTATTCCACATGAAATCAAAAATGAATGTGATATTTGCAGATTTGAATCTGTGGGACAAATACCCTGATTGGAGTAAGCTAGATTATTATATTAGTCTGAATAACCTTGTAAAAAATTCATTGAAAGAAGTCACTGAAAATATTCTGAAAATTATTAATATTTGCTTGATAAATACCTCCATAAATACTGGTCCAGGGAGAATGACTGGTGAGTGGGTAAGCACCACATTTTCATTATCCTTGATATATTCTATTAAAACACATTCTGCAAATGGCTCCTTCCAAAAGTTTGTTAAGCTAAAGTTACTTATGGAATTTTATTGTACTGTGATCTATGAAAATGGCTTATATTATGTCTACTTTAGGATATTTGTATTGGTTTTGGGGCGGTTGTTACATATGACCATTTTGTGGTAAATTTTCCAGACACTTGAGAAATGGTGAATCCCTCTTTATAGGGTATAGAACTCATGGTATAACTGTTAAATAGACTTCAGTAATGGTATTATTCATGTCCTCTACACCCTTATTCACTTTTATCTGCTCTTCTTTAAAAATGAGAGCTAAAGTTTCTCATTACTTTTCTGTTTTTTCTCTTTTTTAGTTTTGCTTCGTAAATACTTTGATACTAAATTATTCAGCATTTAAGGTTATAACAGTTATACTTTCATCTTAGACTGTAGCCATCTTTAAAACAAGTTAAACTGCTAAATGAATAAATAAATAATAAATATGTTCCAACATTTTCCTTTCATTCACTCTTTCTTTTGTTTTATTATGTGTGTCACTTATAGATCTTTTGTATGTAGCATATAGGTTTTCATTTTTTGACCAAATATTTGGAAATCTGTTTCAGTAATGGATTTATCCTATTCTTTGTGTGTGTGTGTGTGTGTGTGGTGGTGGTTTGTTTTGTTTTATTTTATTTTAAAAATTTTATTGGAGTATAATTGACTTACAATGTTGTGTTAGTTTCAGGTACATAACAAAGTGAATCTGTTATACAAATACATATATCCACTCTTTTTTAGATTCTTTTCCCATACATGCCATTACAGAGTACTGAGTAGAGTTCCCTGTGCTATACAGTAGGTCCTTATTAGTTATCTATTTTATATATAATTTTTATGGTCTGTTTTTTAGAATGACCCTCTCTCCTACTCCTTATCTCTCTCTCTGTACTTTTGTCTTTTAATTTTATTTGCTTCTCAGTGTTTGTTTTATTTTCCTTTAACTGTATTACCTGAGATTTCTTTCATTTATTTTTTTCTCTTGTAATTTTAAGGTATAATATTTGTATTTAGACATCCACCATCAAATATTTTTCGAAAAACTCCTTAAATGTTTATTTTCTAAGCTGTCAGCTGTGTTTCTGATTCCAAGGCATCCCACCTTCTCAAACTAGTGATGTTATTTATTTCCCTCCCTCTTTAAAAAAATGTTTACTTATTATCACTCTCCCTTTAAATGTATAATTCTTATCAGCTTCTAAATATGTTCAAATCTCACCCATAAAAATAAGATTTTTTCCATGACCCCGTATCTCTCTCCCGCAACTGCGTCGTCTCCTCCTTGCTATCTTAACTTCCTGAAAGAGAATTGTTGATACCAGCTGTCCGCATTTCTCACCTCCTGGGCTTCTACCAAATCACTCTCCCAGTTTTCCCCTTCCCTCTTGGAGGCTGCGTATCATTCTCTTTTATAATGTCATATTCCTCTACCAGACTTTGATATACTGTGGTTCTAGATCCCTTATCTCCTCTCTCTGGGATATCCATGCCAAGAGTTTCAAATGACGCTATGTGCAGATGACTTGCAAATGTATATCTCTAGTCCCAGACCTTCCTGCTGGGACTCCAGATCCACATTGAAACTGCCTTCTTGACGTCCCTAGGACATGTCACAAGTACATTAAAATCAATGTGTCTGCAGTGGAATTCTTGATTGTCTTCCCTGAACCAACCGAGTCTCTCATCCCCTCAACAAAGAGAGCCCTGAGAAAGCCAAGAGAATGAGTGATGGGAAGAGTGGTAGGGAATGAGACTGGAGAAGTAGCCTGGGGCCCAGTCACACCTAGGTTTGGTGGTCATGGCATTTGGATTTTACGTTGAGATGCAAAGCCTTGTGAGATTTTGAATAGGGAAGTATTAAGATTTTTGTTTTAAAGGATTCCTTTGCCAATGGAGAGAGTAGGCAAGAGTGGAACAGGAAGACCAGGTAGAAGCCTATTGCAGAGGTTTGGATGATAGGCAGAGGCCTGTAAGTGGTGGTAGCAATGGAAGAGATTAGATGTCGTCAGATTCTTATACTCTTTCAAGGTAAAGTAAACAATATTTGTTGATGGATTAGATTTAGAGTATAAGATAAAGAGAAGAGTCCAGGACAAGCCCTGGGTTTTCGTTGTCATTCTCTGATGAAGAAAACTTAGGGGGAGGGACAGATGTGAGGAGGAACTGGGATCGAGCCAAGTTTAAAACCTAATGCTCTGAGATGCTCATTAGTCATCATGTGAAGCTGCTTGAGTGGGCAGGGGCGTCCACAAATCAAATTCACATTTGGTCAGAACTGTAGTTATAAGTTTGGAAATCATCAGCATAGAGATGAGCTTTAAAACCACTTGAGGGATCAGTGTAAATTAAAGATGAGAAGAGGTGCAAGCACTGAGCAAAGAAAATTGATTTTAAAAGAATTGGGCTTCTTGTGTGTGTGTGTGTGTGTGTGTGTGTGTGTGCGTGCGTGCGCGTGCGTGCAACACCTCTGATTAGTACTGGTTTGTGACAAAGAATGCATACCTTTAAGTAGGGTTTGGTCAACATTTCTTTCAGAGCCCGCCTTACTACTCTAGATAAGGGGCTACTTTACGATTCATAAGGAGGTTCCTAATATCAACTGGACCCTTCACAGTACTGAGAATCTAAGTCCGGAAAAGTCGTGACACCCCCGACTTGGAGTTTGATAAGGTTATGTGTTTCTCTTCTTCCAGCTCCGATGGGGAGTTTAACAGTGCTGTTGATCCACATCAGAGAGAAAAGTTCTTCAAGGTTGTTGGTCCCTGTCTCTCCCGTGGCCTGCCCTCACCTCATCTCTCACCCCTCCAAGTCAAGGTACGTAAGTGAGTACCTAGTAGAGTTTACAAAAATGTATTTCTTTACTTTCACCTGCAATCCATCTTCTCTTAAGAAGATCACTGATGTTTCATTTTATTTGGTTCTATCTTTGCTATATTTAACCACACTTCCTAATGGAAGGTTTGTGGCATATGAATCTTGGAGAGACTTCATAAGCAGATGAAGGTTTCTGGTTTATTAATCAATCCTGTTCTCTAGTTGAGCTCCTTAATAGATACAACCCACTTGTGAGAAAACTGAGGCATGCAGACATTAAATAATTTTCACTAAGATCACATAGCTAGTGAGACCTTGTTAGACTTTACATTTTACAAAATCAAAGTATGTGATTAATTTATAAAAGGCATAATAGTTCTATTCCTACTTTTCAGAGATTTTTCCATTGATATGACAGAATTTTAGTTTTCCAGAATAAAGATACTAACGAGAGAGCTCCAAGGTGCATTGCCTTTATGAATCAGTTTATGTTACTACTCTAAGAAATACACAGCCACGTTTCAAGTCAAGATACTTAGGTTTTATAGAGAACTTTCCATCACGTATGTGTGTGACTTGTGAGTTTTGAATTCTGTAGAGACATAAAAATGTTATCTTAATAAATACCTGCCTAAGGAAACAGAAGGGTTTTCAGTTCCTAAAGTTGAATTCATTAGCACAGCATATAAGCCTTCCATGAGGGGGCTACCTATCTTTCCAGCTTCTCTCATCCTGACCCCCTGCTGGCTGGCTGTACTTAATCACCAGCATTCTGCAAACATGCCAGCCTGTGTCCTACCTCTGTGCCTTGATTCATATATTCCCCACTTCCTGTAATGCCCTTTGCTCTGTTGTTCCCTGCAAGAACATCACCTTCCGAGATTTAATTCAAGCGTTATGTGCTTACAAAGTCTTTCTAGTCACTATTGCTCCTGCTTGTATCTTGTCGAACTCCCTTTCATACCCTGTAAATGCCCCAGATGTAGCAATCATCACATTTTATTCCACTTATTTACATGTCTTTCTCTCCCACTAGATTTTGAGCTGGTGGAAGGCTAGGATACCATGTCTAATATCAATGTACCTACACAGTTCAAGGTACATAAAAGTTGCTTAATAACATTTTATTATATTAAAGGGTGATATCCAAAATCTTCCACAGCCATACTGAACAAGAAATGACTAGTCTTAACAGATATTTAACTGGTCATAAGGAACACCATACTGGTACATATCAGCTAAATATCAGCTCATCAAAATTTGCTTTATTTCCATCTCATGCCTTCTTTCTTTATTATTTTGATCTTTGTGGGTCTGGTAAAATAATAAAAACCAAATAATTTTATAGTTAAGAACATAGCTTTTTCCAAAAGCTGATTTCCTAAAGCAGCTCTGGTCTACACTCCTACCATGTCAGATTCAATGACAAGATCTTACCAGACCTTCATATTAACACATATGCCAAGTTATTTAAAAGAGAATTGCTTTTATCTGCCTTCTGAATTGATGGTTTTGACACTCCCTGCGTAGTTCTACATCATGTGAAGTGCTGACACACCAGCTGGAACGCTGAGAACAGTGAAATTATAAGCCTTTTATTGAAGGATTATTTATACAGCAGCCAGATCTTAACCCTTAGTAAATGTTAAGTAAAAAATCCACTGTCAGTTTGTGTCCCACATTATTGCAAGGCGAGAAACCAACCTGTAAGACCAAGGCAACCATGGATGCAGGTAGGAAAAGAGCCAGAGCTGCTTAAAGAAGGTGCTTGTTTTTGATTCAGTGATACTGTTCTTCTGAAGACACTTAACTAAACAGGGGTTAAGCTGAAACAAAAGTAAAGAAATGTATGGTGGTATTTTCTGTGCTCCCCAAAGAAAGGTATATAGATACAGGTTTTAGCATCATATTATGAGACAGTGCCTTTTAGAATTTCAGCATGGAGGATCACAAGTCATCTCAAATACTACTTAGTCTATAGAAAGTATTTACAACAAGCCAATGCCCTCTAGAATAAAAGGGAGCGTGTAATGTGGCAGACCATGGTGGAGGGGAAGCAATAAAAGAGAAAGCACAGCTTGAAGTGCAGTATAACTGGGTGACTTACACCTCCCTACTGAAGGCAGCAGACTTGCAGTTATAGAACTGCTAATCTGTTCTACTGTTTTTTAATCAGATGTTGGCGTTATCTGCCACTAATTGCTTTTTCATTTCCACTTGTAATTATTCCATTGCATGTTTGTAGTGAGAAGCTGAAAATGAGGCAGATCACTGAGAAGGAATTAATTGTTAATGAATAATCATCAGTAGGAAGCCAATTTCATTATCTTCAAAGAGGTAGCCAGAGATTAACCACTAGCTGTGGTTCTCCTACTTTCTGTGCATGACTGTAAAGTAATCACAAATAATCACGCCCTCCAGCTTCATCAATTATTTTCTATTATGTGGATTGATACCCATTTTTGCCTGTGTTGTTTAATGATAATGGCAGTATTCATGCTGGGGAGTGCTAATTGGAAGGTGTTACATTCAGCGGGCTTTAAGCCTAATTATTAGAGCATCTTCTTCATTAGCACATGATCCAAGGGTTGCATGGTAGGAGTTACTAATTTTTCCAAGTTATAAGAATATCATATTGGGAAACTTTTGCATGTCCTTACGCTGAGTAACACACAGAAAATCTTCTATCTGGTCAAAGTTGTGTGGCTACCAACAGAGACTTTCTGTTTAAATAAAATAGGATGTTTTAACCTGATATAAGTCTTTGAACATGAAGCCCACTTCTGCGCTAGAAGCTAGGTGTACCCAGGACTGTTGATGAGCTCTCAATTCTGCTTTGTTTCTGTACCAACACTTGTTCTTCAGAACAGCTCACACAGCTCCCTTGGATTATTACAGCTCTCAGCGGAGATTTGCCGGCGATTAATGGAAATGTTATGAGATGAGTTTGATAGTCAGTGTGGAAGGCTCCTAATGTTTGTTGCCTTGGTGGCCAGGTGATGTCACTCCCAGACTTAGGGAGAAAGTAAATCTACAACCCCGCTGCATGTTTGCACAGGGCTGCGTGACTTTTCAAGCCTCCTTCACGTGTATTGGTTTATAACGTCCTTTCACAGAGCAGTAAGATTTGTTGCTGATAGACCTGCTGTGACCCCAGACACCGTGGCACGAAACCTGGCTCCCTTTACATGGTGCACTACAGTTCTTTAATGAGCGCAGCTAGATAGCTGCCCCTCTGATCGGAAAGAATTTCTTCAGTGCTTGTAATCACTCCCAGGCAACCGAGGCCCTATTTCTAACTAGACCCACAGCTAAAGGAAGCTGTGATGTGAGGCAGTCTCAAGTGTATTGGATGACAGAGCATGTTTTTGAAACATCTCCAGGAGAGCAACTGGCCAAAGAGAGAGAAAAATTAGATGTAGTCAAAAAAGAGCGTGGGCTTTGGTGTTAGTCCCACCCACTCTGTTAGCTGTGTGAGCTGGTGTAAATTAGTTAACCTCTTGGAACCTCAGTTTCCCTCATTAGGTTGTTATAAAGGTGAATGAGAGGTTATATGTAAAATATTAAACTCAGGGTCTGGCATCTCATCCACACTTGGCTTGGTTAGAAGCAGATCAAGAAGAACCTTAACTGTCTAAGTAACAGGTTGTTTTCTGGAAATAAAATGAAGGTTTCAGAGAATATTAAGTAAATAACTCAAGTTCTGCTATAGGCAAATCCTGAAAAGTCAGTGACTTAGTATAAGAACATTTATTTCCTGCTTGTGAAAAGTCTGCCGTGGGGTGGTCATGTCTTTCTTCTCTCCAATCAGCTGGGTATCCAGGCTCCCTCAACCTGATGATGCTGCCCTCTGATGACGTGGCTTCCCAGATCATCACGGAAGGGGAAGAGAGAGATGGG
>NW_006788075.1:1458737-1493199 GCF_000442215.2 Lipotes vexillifer
GGGAAAGAGAGAGATGGGAGAGGTGAAAGTGGCTCTCATGTGTCATCACCAGATGTGATGCATTGTGTCAATTCATATTTCTAGGTGCCAGAATACAGCCATGTGGTTCCAATCTAGTGGCTTGGAAATGCAATCCTTCTGTGTGACTGGTGTGACAAGGCAGCATCATGCATTTTGTCTGCTATGCTGTGCAAAGAGTAAAATAACCAGGAGATTGATTTTGAAAAGATTATACTGAGAGTACATACAGATGGTTGGGGGCAGAAGAAGGGCTAGAATCCAGGATGCCCTTTAGAAGAGTATTATAATCACAGAAGGAAAGAGATAATGGAAGCTTGTGAATAGTTTAGAAACTGTGATTAGAAATGTCAGACAAGAGAAAGGAGTCAAAAAGATAAAATTCCAAGCTTAAATGGTGTTTCTACAGAAACACTAGCATTGGACGGGGAGACTAGATATGGAGAATGAGAATGGGGAAAGCATACTAGGTGGTATTCAAAATAGACTAAGTTATATAGCTGGTTGCTGTTATGATCAGGGGAGGAATAACCATAGAGAAGAGGAAAATACACTTGCGAGAGACCTGGGCATTCGGATGTCTGGGAGAAAGGTTCAAACGTGTCCTATTTTGATTGGTAGAGTCGCCAGCGAGAAGTACCAAGCCTCCAGACAGATGAAGAGGGTCTCTGAATTGCTGCGTGGTGAAAATCCTTCTCAGAACTTCTCTCTTGGATACAGTAATGCTATTATTATTTTATCCAGTGGCCTTTACTCAGGCACAAAATAACTGTACCTTTCAAGGACAGTGACAGGAGGTTCTTGGTTTATCTATTTTTAGATGGGAGATTGGGAAGGAGAGATGGTGAGAAGTAGGGTAAAGGGGATAGTATACACAGGTTCACCCACATCTTCTGTCTTCTTACTTGAACTGGGTAAAAACAGTGTTTTTAATGTTACATGTGAGAAAAATGATTGCCATGGGATGAACCTAATAGGTTTGCTAACTTATTAACAGGTGACATTATTTGGGCATTTGGGCATTGGATTATTCCTAGATGCCGAGCTGTAAATTGATGCTATGGCCTGAAATGCTTTCTTGTGATTAAGTCATAATAACTAAGATCCCTTGTTCACATGCTTTATTTGTCTAACTTGCCTTACTTATTATGTATGACATTTCACAGGGGTTAACTATGCACTTCAAGATCCTGAACTTATTTTGATGTAGGCATTTGAGCTGGTTTCCTGATGCTTAGATGCTGTTGCCAAAAGTTTTGTTTCTATGTCTCACTGCCTTCTCAATCACTTGACTAATGCCTTTGACGAGACAAGCACTCTACTCTCCCATCTCCAAACTTACCATTCCACTTCACCATGGCTACCACCATGCCATTACTGCAAAGTTAAAAGGTGATGATTTTATGTTGATTTTATTTGTTTCGCGTGGAACAAAGGGATATGCAAACCGGAGGTAGTATAATACAAACAGTTACCAACCTTTGGCAGCAACTCCATCTCTTAGAGACTGGACAAGAGAATAACCAGTCCTTGAAAGCAAACGTGAGCACTTGGAGTAAAAAGGCATCCTGGAAGTAGGGTATGGGGAGTGTCCCAGCCCTACAAGACATTTTCTTCAAGACCCAGAGATAGGAATCAACCCCAAAAGGCTTTATATTATTGGTATTTAATGTTTGTGTATACTAATAATAATGTTACCTTAGACTTTAACACTTATGGGACTTTATTCATGAATTTAGGTGTCTGGTATTGTGCCACGGATACGAAAATGAAGGGGAGGCAGCCCTTGCCCTCCAAAATTTAAACTCATACAATATTATCTCCTAAAGGTGGCCCTATTTTGAAGTGCTTCAAGGGTGAGCAAAATAAATCCAAAATAGAGATTTCGGAGGCCTCTGATTGTTTTCAGGGATAAAGATAGTTTAAAAGTTAAATAATATGGTCAAAGATTATGAGTTTTTCTGAGTTCATAGTCCTGGACCTCAGGGTGAAATCACTAACTACTCTTTAAAACAGATTAGTGATAATCAAGTGGGGCTATCATGTCTGAAAGTAAATCTTGATACAATTAAGGAAATTCCTAAAATGTCTTTGGGAGCTTTCATTCTGTCAGTCAACTCAGCCATCATATATTCTTACAATCTTTCTAGCACCTAATACATTTTCAGTACTTTATGCAAGAAATGGGTCTCATCGTGTACATTTCCATGAAAAGAACTAGGTTCTGAATCAAACATAAAGATTAGCAGAGAGTCTCAGGAATGAAGTCATAACAGACTGTTCTCACGTGAAAACTTTATCCCTACATTGCTAGTCTCCCATTTTGCCATCTCATATCAATTTTAATAGCTTATGTCTCATCAGAGAGCGGTTATACTCTGACATGTTCCCTCCTGGTGCAAAATGGCAGCTACTAAAATATAAATCACTGCAGAGAATTGCTGGATTTAGAGCCAATTCTTCTAATCGAAAACAACAGCAATGTTAATTTCAGCTTGAGAATGATGACTTTTGTATGGTGATATAATGGTACAGACTATAATGGTGTCAACTACCACCATAAAACATGCTTCAAATGGGCTACCTTTTTTACGTTTGGACTAGGGTGACTTGGCATGGAAACAGACAATCTATTAAATAAATATTAATCCCCAGCAGTCCTCAAAACAGGCTCAACCATAGCAGGATTTTAAATAACTTCATTAATTGCTTAACTACCTTCCCCCCAAACTCCTAAGGGATCCTTTGATGCTAGTCACTCTAATGAGTTACCAAGTGATTCATGACTTCAACCTGTTATCATGCAAAATACATTTCCAGTTGGAAATCTTTACAGATGGTTTTGCCGGAAAGTAAGTAACCACTCTAGACTTTAAGGAGGGCAAATTCCATTTATACACCGTGTGAAGGAAAATGATTTGGCTTTCTTCTTTTTCCTTTTTTTTTTTTTTTTTTTATTTTTTCATCAGTTTGGGCAATACAGGATCAAAGAAGGAATTCTATTTGAATGGTAAAGACCATCTGCATTATCTGTGGGTGAATTATCCATAACAATAGCGGTATCTATTGCTAGTCCTAACTTTCCTTGTAAGATTTCATATCACTTCTGTCTTCCCAAAGTAGTCATTAAAATCACAGAATGAGTTTTTGTTAATCTATACAGGACACAGTTGAGAAGGTAACTATTTTTTCAAAGAACAAGAAGAAATGATTTTTAGAAATCTGTTTTTCCAAAGTTACGTTTGTTGCTCTCCAGTTGAATGGTAATCAAGCACTGAGTATTCATTATTTTTAATACAGTTTATTATTATCATACTAACACCTATACACAATTCTTTAAGGTACTGTAAAGCTAGTAAGGAGAAGTGTCCTTCCTGGAGAAGCCTTTCTGGTAGCCCTCTGTTCTCTGTTTTGTTCTAGACTGGCTGCCCTCCAGGAGCGGTACAAAGCCATCATCTTAGCATTTCCTGTTGCCTCTGACCTGTGTGGAGTCACCCATTTCCAGTGTTCTGGAAGCTAAATAGAGAAAGAGGGCTAAGAGCCTTTCTTTTACAAGAAGATATCTTTGAGTCTGAGGCCTCACTAGAGATTAAACCTTTTATTTCCTGGAAAGATAATTGAGGGGTAGTTGCTTAGCTCAAATAACCCTCTTGTCTATAACCCCTCTTTTGACTCCCATCTTCAGAACCTGGTGTCTCCAATTCTCTAGTCTTTCTGGGGTTTTGTGGCACAAATCAGTTCACTTTCGTAGGGCCTACAGATTTCAACTTTCTATCTTCTTACAATTTGTTGACATTAGCTTTACTTTGTGGATTTTTTTTTTTTTTTTTTTGTCTTCGTGGATGATGATGATGTTGATTTACCATCACTTCAGCAGTGTTAAGGCACAGAGCAGTGATGAACAGATTCGTTGAATCTGTCATGTTAACTAGGTATTGATGTTTGTCAAGTCTTGTCTTTTTGTCAGGGATCTGGGAGTCGACAAACAGTAGGTCTAATTTGAACAGAAAATATCTCCAATCCATATGACCGAAATGCTTTTCTTTTTAAATGTTTCGGTCATGTGGCTCCTCAGAACCATAGAGGTTCCACAGAACTTCCCTGGGGATCTAGCACCCAGGCAAGGCAGGAATAAAAAAGGCTGTTAGTAGGTGGGACTTCAGGCCACCAATCTTACCTCTCACCCCTAAACTACGAAGTTTCATTTATACTTGTTTCAGGTATTATGTTTTGCATATGATTTTAATTGAACAAAAGTTTCAAATATATAAAATGTTTGAACCCAGTTCAAGTAAGAATACAGTTAAATGCAGACTATCCAGAATTCTTGAGAATAAGTGGCTAAGCTTTATGAGATCTGGTGCTTTATAACCCTTTATGTGCTGAAATGTTTGTCTTAATTGTTTTGTCTTTGCTATCACTTATACATAGCCTATCGGATAGGCTTCTGTGGCAGCACATAGTCACATTCACAGTAGAGGCTCTTTGTACCTTAAAGAGGTGTTGAATTGGTGTTGACCCAAAATAGTCGCCGAGTCCCTCAGATTGCACAGCTGCTCTAATTTGTGATTTTTATTTTCTCCTTTTTGCTCTTTCTCATCTTGTGTACTCTTTTTTTTTTTTCCACACACACATCATCTTGTTTACTCTTGTAACAACTTATCTAAAAGTTCATTCTTTTTGCATTAGCTGTTTAGCATATGTAGCTATCACAATCAAATAATTCTTTCATTCCACATGGTACACTGTCAATTACCCCACATTCCCTATAATCATCAAGAAAGAAGTGTTTCTATCTATTCCATGCTCACTTCAGTACTAAAGAGTTCATTTTCCTGGGCACAGAACCATTTCAGAACTTCATATTTTCAGAAACCTGAATTATTTTTCTCAGAGGATAATTGATGATACGGGAAAACAATTGATGCAGGTTCTCTGTTTCATAGAGAGCCAAGCGAGAGGTGGGTAAACACCTAATTTATTTCACAAAGGAACATGTCTCTCATGCCCTTCTTACTCAGGCAGTTCCCACCCATGAGCTAGTTCTTTGTCCCTCCTTGGTCCACTTCATAGGCCTCCTGCATCTGTTAAATCTGAAAGGCAAGGAATTTATTTCTGAGTCAGTTTTTGGCCAGCTCTTTTAAATCACGTGTTTAAAATATACAATTTCTCAAATATAGAAAATGTATTAATGGACACATCCCATTTTATAAAGAAGTCCAATATATGAAATGTTTGGAGGCAACTCAGTTTTTACCAAAGAAGATCTGTAGGCCTTGGAATAGGACCAAGTGTTGAATTATTTGAGATTCAAGGCA
Organism: Lipotes vexillifer; assembly: GCF_000442215.2. Taxonomy (NCBI): domain Eukaryota; kingdom Metazoa; phylum Chordata; class Mammalia; order Artiodactyla; family Lipotidae; genus Lipotes; species Lipotes vexillifer. The sequence goes on from NW_006788075.1 coordinate 1,464,074, forward strand.
TGAATTAAACTTTGCTAAGGGGTCCTCTTTATGCATGTACATACTCTAGGGGAGAAGCACATATACCAATTGACCATGATCATAATTGTTATAATATAGTCAAGTGATGCTTGATGTTTTTGATGCAGAGGCATATAAGTTATAAGAGAAAAGTATATGATATTGAAAAGAGATGCTTCCAAACAAGCAGGTGTTCATTGACATTTTTTAACAAATTTTACCCATTAGTTCTTAATTACTGGACTACCTTACTGCTCTAAGGCAAGTACTGATAGGTAGAAGTTCTAGGATGTATTTCCTTTTTTTCCCAAAACTCCATAACGAATTCCTCCATGAGTCAAGAACTCTGCCATGCTGCCAGGTAAGACTTGCTCAGATAACACTGATGTTCTTGCTGCTTCTGCAGCCATTTCCTGTGCTGGATCACATTCAGAAGTGACTCAAGGTGAACACTCAGTTTCAGTGTCCTTCCTTTTGCTTTTTATGTCTTTCATTTAAGATAGAGGATATGGATTTTTTTCGGATAGCGTGTGTATGAATAGACTAAATCTTTTACTAGAACCCGATCACAAAACACCACTTTCTAAATCAGACAGCATAAATTTTAAAAAGAAAAGAAAAAGAAAAAACAAGAATCTTTTAGGTACCAGGAAAGTATGCAGGTGTAGTGAATTTAAAATTAACCTGTTTGAACCATGCCACAAGTCACATTTATCACCAAAGCCAAAATAATTCAAGTTCTGATTACAACATTCTTGTACAGTTCTGGTAACACCATATTGTGGCTTCACCTGAGCATATTAACTTTTTACAACTGAGATGTGACAGTTGAGGAAAGCCATATATTTTGGTTTTTATGGTTTATGTGTTTGATGGTGCTTTTGCAAGTGGGAAGATATGTTGTGGTCTCATCACTCAAAAAAGGCACCCATTTATTTACACCCTGGACAACTATAGCTTAAGTGTTCTAACGTCTGCGTGACTAAGCATCTTGAAGGATAAATCATCTTTCCTCATAAAGTTTTAAAAGGACTAAGATTAAATAGTTAGAAAGAAAATAAAGGGAACAAGGTCAAACAGATAAAATAAAGGTTGATTTTTTAGAATAAGACTTCATCATCTGTTCTAATACTATAGATTGGTGCTAAAGGATTTAACAAAGTATAAAGAAAATGGAATGATTTCTGAAGTCAAATTATTAGGTGAGCAAGTTCGGATTCCTTAGTCACTCAGACTAAAGGATTTGGACTCTGGTCATTTAGCAAATATTAAGTACTCAAATAATTCATAAAATATTCTAAGGTACTTGGATCCTTTGAAATAACTAAGCATAATCTCTGTCCTCAAGGTAGAAGGACATGATACTAGGTGACAGAAAACAATCAATATGAATATAAACAGATAATTGCATAGCTATGTAGAAAGGAAACAAAGTCATGGGTAAAGCTGGGTAAAGAAGAAAGAGGGCAATTTACAAGAAGTAAAACTTAGTTTCACCCCATACTCAGATATGTGGCTGATTTCTTTCTTGAGCACAAAAAGGAGAAAGGAAAATTATGAGTCATTAACCATCACTTTTTTTTTTTTTTTGCGGTACGCGGGCCTCTCACTGTTGTGGCCTCTCCCCTTGAGGAGCATAGGCTCCGGACGCGCAGGCTCAGTGGCCAGGGCTCACGGGCCTAGCCGCCCTGAGGCATGTGGGATCTTCCCGGACCGGGGCACGAACCCGTGTCCCCTGCATCGGCAGGCGGACTGTCAACCACTGTGCCACCAGGGAAGCCCATTAACCATCATTTTTGCAAGAAGCAGTTTTTGCTGCCAGTGTTCTTAGTGTCCATTTCTGACAATAAATATGTGCCCATAGACTTAGGAAGAAAATAATCCATGAAGTAAAAAGTTTGAAGGTTTTTAACGTTATAAGAATTATAGTTCAGGATATAAGAACTATTTTTTTTTAAGAGCTGGATATATCATACGACTAGCATTTTTATATTTTGACCATATATATTATTATATATATTCATCTTCCCTTTTATCATGCTCCCTCTCCAGTATTCCTAGCTCTAATAATTGGCATCATCATCCTCCAAGTTGCCTAAGTAGGAAATGTGGGCATCATTCTTGATTATTGCCACTCTTTCAGCCTTGATGCCCAATCCATCGCCGAATTTTATACTTTTACAAGAGTTTGTTGAATCCTTCACTTTTCTCCATTCCCACTGCACTGCCTCTAATAGGTCTTTCCATTATTTTGATCCCCACTTTCTTCAGTCCTCCAAATTGAAGCCAATGTAATTTTCTGAAGCACAAATCAGAATGGATCATTCCTAGTTTGAAATACTTCAATGGTTTCCCATAATCTTAAGGATAAAGTTCAAAATCCTTAGGATGCTTTGCCAAGCCCAACCTAACCTGGACCCTGTTTTCCTCTCCAGCCTCACCTTGCAGTTCTGTGTGCTCCAGCACACATCTTCCTTCCTCAACTGTAGTGATAGCGGGAATGCACTGTGGCAACATTTTTGTCTGGGTTTTCAAGCAAACTCTGCCTTTTGCATAAAACGTTCTTCCCTCCCATCTTCCCACAGCCTACTATTACCTGCCCTTTGCACTGTATGCATAATTTCCTACCAGGTTTACATAATTTCCTACCTCAGTTTACTTAGAATTTCCATAATAAATTTTTTCTTGAGTTCTCTTCTTAAGTCTGTAGTGGGAGGGGTCAGTTGTTGTATTATAGTAGGTTCTCCTTTATTGTCATTGCATGTTTACTTATAAGTCTTACTTGCTATGTTACAAGTTAATTGTTGAGAGTGGAAATGGTATCTTATTTACCATTAGATTATGGTGTAGCATGATGTCTGACAGTGAAGATGTACTGGAGGAGTTAATTAATCATAGACATTTTATATGGTCTTCTACAAAGCTTTGTTAAAAAGAAAGCAAAAACTATGCTAATGTCTAGAGACAAAACTAAGCTTCCCTAACACTATTTGTAGGTAGTTCTTTGGTATTATTCATACTTGACTTTGTTTGCTCCACAAACTTTAACCTAGGCAGGCTAAAAATGATGAGTGCTAACATTTATTAAGTCCGTACTGTCTGTCAGGTACTGTGTTAAATTCTTTACAAATATTATCTTATTTAATTTCAGTTACTCTTTTCCCAGCTTTATTGGGGTATAATTGGCAAATCAAATGGGAAGATATTTAAACTGTACATCATGATGATTTGATATACGTACACATTATGAAAAGATTCCTCCCATTTAGTTAATTAAAGACATTTATCACCTCACATATTTACCCTCCTTTTTTTGGTGTGAACGTTTAAGTTGTACACATTAGATCCTCAGGCCTTATTCATTGTATAATTGAGTTTGTATCCTTTTACCTGTATCACCATTTTGGTCAGCCTCCCATCCACTCTTCCTCTCCTCTTCATTTCCTCTCTTATGACCCTGGTTTAAGCTACTGTTGTTTGTTTGTTTCTTCCTTTTGTTAAAGGTCAGATTTATTGAGATATAATTTACATAGAGTAAAATTCTCACGTTTAGTTCTACAGTTTGATAAGTTTTGGTAAATGTAAATCGTTGTGTAAACACCACCACAGTTGAGATACAGAAGACTTCCATGTTCCCAGAAAGTTTTCTCATGGCCCTTTGTAGTTAATCCCCTCAACCCTACCAATCAGTGACAATATCTGATCTCTTCTTTTTCTCTATAGTTTTGCCTTTTTAAGATTCTTATATAAATGAAATATTAAAGTATCTAGTCTTTTGTATTGGTGCAGGTAGAGGTAGTTTGTGTTGGTGCTGAATATTATTACATTTTATAGATATACCACAATTTGTGTATCTCTTTACCAATTAATAGACGTGGGTTATTTCTAGTTTTTGCCTATTATTAAAAAAAAAGATTCTATAGCTTTCTTATACAGGTCTTTGTATAGACAGATTTTTTTTCTTTTGAGTAAACATCTAGACGTGAAATTTCTGCATCATTTGTTAGGTATATGTTGACTTCTACAGGAAACTGCTGAACTGTTTTCCAAAGTTGTTGTACCATTTTGCATTCCCACTAGCAATGTATGAGTGTTTTAGTTGTGCTGCCTCCTTGCCAACACTTGGTGTTTTCAGTTTTTTCAAATGTTAGCTAATATAGTAGATGTACAGTAACATAAAAGTATATTATGCTTTTAGCTAGTAACTAATGATGTTGAGAAATTTTACATGTGCTTATTTTGCCACCTGCATTTCTTCTTTTATAAAGTATCTGTTCAAATCTTTTGTAATTTTTTTAAAGAATGTGGTATTTCTCTTTTTATTGAGTTGTAAGAATTCTTTATATATGCTGAATCATTTACTTTAGGAGGTATGTGTTTTGCTAACAGACGTTGGCTTGTCTTCCTAATGGTGTCTTTTGAAAAGTAGTTTTTAATTTTGGTGAAGTCCAGTTTCTTACTGTCCTATCTAAGAAATCTTTGATTAACCAGAGGTCACAAAGATTTTCTCTTGCACTTTCTTCTAGAAGTTTTATAATTTTAGGTGTTTTGCATACGGTATGACGTAATGCTAGAGATCAGTATTTCTGCCTAAGAGGTTCATTTTTTGCAGGTCATAGCTCTTCCCACTACACCAGAATCTTCCCTGTTTTGTAGGAGCTTATAAGGTCTTAATATCTACACTTATATTATCCCGAGCCAACAACTATTTGCTTCTATAGTAGGCATAGACCAGAACTGTCATGTTTGACTCTCTCATAGACACTATAAGTAACTAATTTTGAATGTCCCAGACCAGTTGTCATTATCTAGATTCAGTGTGACTGTGTTTGGGCATGCCAAATCATTGTTGTATGACCAGTGGACACTGAAGCAAATGGTGCTGGAAGCATAGTAACAAATTAGATCCAGGTGATGTGGTGGGGTCCCTTCTCTTGAATACTCATGGTAAGTTATATCAGATATGCTTTCACAGCCTTCCCTATAGAAGGGTGTATCCATAGTTCTAGTATTGTAATATCTTATTAAGTTACACTTTCCACCTTGTAGCATCCATCTTTATCAGAAGTGCAAGATACTAAGTAACAAAAAAAATGAATAACGACTTTTTCAAAACATGTATTTGCTTTTTTATTTCTTAAGATGCCAAAGCAGATTTCATGATGATATATACAGAACTTAGTTTGATTTTTAGAGTTTTTGGAAAACTGGAAATGAATTTCCCTTCTGGCTAGATGTCTGTTTGCGTTGTTGGCTCCTCCTCCCACAAACTTCCTCTCTATTTATTCTGCTTTACTCCACATGGAGTCTATAGATTTGATTTAAATGGCACTGACTTGCACAAACATATCTACCAGAGAGAAGTTTGACTCTTTTAATATTCTGCTCACCACTAATGCTTCTTTTTCATTTGGGCTTTTAATTAGGATGTATTCCAAATTACTATTTATTCTGATAGAAACACTGCTAATTACACAAAGCATCTTAATAAAGAATGGAAACGCAATTAAGAGCGTCCTCCTTGTAGTATCCTAATACCTAGTAGCTTTCAAATAGCGTTAAGACACTTTTATTCCGTAGCAATTATACCATGGTATTAAAACTCTTGCTACTTGACGTTTTTCTAATGTTTGGCAAACTTTAGATACAAGGGCTTATGGAGAGTTCTTGATCCTTCAGATAAATCTTAAATTTGACTAACTAGAAAAGCTTAAGCAAACATATTGTCTTGCTGCTGAGGATTTAAAATAAGTCACCAGAGTTGTACTAAAAACAGAGTGCATAAACAAAGAAATAAATTTGATTTGCTCGATCCTGACACTCCTCAGAGTTTGTTACTGGATCCTAATCTTTTGTTTCCTTTTTTATATTACTATAATAGATTGCATTACTTACCCTGATTCTTCCTCCGCTCCTTGTATCCACACCCTATGCTGTGTGGTTTTGAAGTTTTCCTATCAAGAAGTGAAGAATTTTCACTGCCTCTTGATTCTAAGTTCAGGCATGTGACTAGCTTAGGCCAATAGGATATCAGTAAATGTGATGCAAGCAGAGACTTGAAGAAGCACTTTCGAGACTGGGTTTATGAACCATGAAATCTCAGGCCCAGACTAGGTGGCTGGTCCCAGAATGAGGGTGAAAGCTATATGAAGCAGAACCAAGTTGACCCAGCTAAAATCAGCCTGGTTTAGCTTACCCCCAGGTTACATTCAGATGCATGAGTGAACCCAGTGTAGATAAACTGAACCTTGCAGACACAGAACAGATGTTTATTGTTGTGTAATATTGAGATCTGTCATTGTTTGTTGCCCAGGTGTTTTTAGAAAAAACCTGATACAGTCATCAACCAGATTAAAAACCTTTTGGGTACAGGGCCTTTGTTTTATTCATTTTGTCTAGCACTCAGTAGGGGCTTATTTAATGTACATTGGTTGAGTTCATGAATAAGGATCAATTGAAAATAATTTTTCTCAATTTTTTTTGTTGTTATTCTGAGAGATCATGCTACTAGCCATAATTGAATGTATCAAAATCTAATAATCTGTAATTAACCATCACATTTTTTTCTCCCAAGATCTTCAGGGATAATTTCCATGAGCCTCTCCCAATCCCTTGACATGGTTGGTGTTTAATAACTCTTCTTGTGCTGATAAGGATCAGTAGCCATCAATGTATGATCTGCAGATCATAAGTGAGCAGTGCATGAGCATTTTTTATTCCCCAGATCAACATGGGCAGTAGCATTTTATCTCAAGCCAGTTATAGAGCAAGTTGAAGCGTGGGCTATTTTTAACCTCCCATTCTCCCGTTTCTTCCCCAAAATAAACATCCTTATATTCTTCCCTGTTAAACCCTATTCTTTTTTTTTTCTTTTTGCGGGACGCGGGCCTCTCACTGTTGTGGCCTCTCCCGTCGCGGAACACAGGCTCCGGACGCGCAGGCCCAGCGGCCATGGCTGACGGGCCCAACCGCTCCGCGGCATGTGGGATCTTCCCGGACCGGGGCACGAACCCGTGTCCCCTGCATCGGCAGGCGGACTCTCAACCACTGCGCCACCAGGGAAGCCTTAAACCCTATTCTTAAAAATGGATCTAAATGACAGATAAGTGAGGAATTGCAGGTAGTATTGCCTCTCATGAGGAGATTTGCATACTAACATTCATCCATTTTTTCATTTATTAAATCATGCTGAGTGGCGACTCTGCCCAGCACCGTAAGAAGTGTTGGGTATGTAATGGTGACCGAGGCAAACATGATGTCTTCTTCCATGGAGCTCATGATTTGGAGTTGGGGGCAAGTGGGAAGAGACAGACACTGAACAGGAGTAGTACGTGTTTGAAAAGGAGAGGTAAAGGGCACATTGGAGTGCATGGCCAGAGTTGCTAACCTAGTCTGCAGAGGCAGGGGATTCCCCTGGGGAGATGCCGTTTACACTTGAAGAAGAAGTTGGAGTTGGCCCGAGAAGTATGGGAAAATCATTCCTAGAAAGGGGACTGTTTATATGAAAGTCCTGGGAGAGATAGATCATAGTTTGTTCTGGGAACTGAAGGCAGTCCAGGACGACTGGAGTCAAGAGAGGGGGATGATCCTTGATGATGATAACTTGAAGAGTGTTCAAAATTTTGTTTGTCAGAATACTGTCTAAGGGTAGCATCTGGGTTATCTGGGATGCTTGTTAAAGAAGCAGATTCTGGAGTTTCCCCCTGTATCACATGGCTAGAATCTCTAATCAGAGTCTCTGATCTGTATTTTAATAGGTTCATCCAGCAATTCTTATGCCCCCTAAATTTTGAGAACCGCTTGCCTAAAGGATTAACAAATAATCAAGAGTTGTTCCCGTTCTACTTTTTGTGGCTGGTCTGGTACTCATCTTTGTACAGCTCTGTAATCATTTACATGATCTACTGCTAGATTCTCTCATTATCAGGGTCTCTATTCTTAACCACTGCTCTTTAAACAATATATTTATTGGCAGTTCCAGGTGACAGATGAACATGTACTAAGATGGTGTGTGTCCACATCTGATTTTTCTAAATATCCCTCAGTAAATGAATAAATGGATGCTCAGAGAATATCTGTGATGACATATTTAAGGTTCCTGTGCACATTTTGTTTAGCATTACAAATTGACTGTCTAACAGAATTAGGTAGAGAAACTACGTATCAGATCCATGATGCTTTGTGAATAATTGACTAGCCACACAGGTGCATAAGGGCGCAAATGCGATTTCCTTCTTTTTGTGAGGAATAATATATATTATTAAAAGATGGTGGTTGGTGGGGGAAGATTCCAGGGATTCCTTGTCATCTTTACGCTAAAAAAAATTTTATGCCTAGTTCAGTGTATGATTTATCATATAGTCAAAGTTTTCTAAATTCGTTGCCATTGTTGTGATATCACCTATACCACTGTTGCTCTGAGAAAATAGAATTTTATGATTTATTCTGATAGTAATTGTTATGCTTTAAACAAAATTGGCTCTATTTTCTTCTTTTCTGGTGATGGGTGTTGCTACAGCACATTGCTCTAGTAATCCTCCCTGAAAGCACTCTGCACCCTCACCTTGTAGCTTTCGTCACAGTGGCAGTGATGTAATAAATCATATAATGATTCATTTCATGTTTGTCACTGCCACTGCATAATAAACCTCAAGAAGTCAAGGTTCATGGCAGAAGTTTAACTTATACTATGTTCCTGGCACAGGTAGATGGTTAATGTATATTTTTTTAATTAAAGAGTAGATGGATAGAAAGGAGTGGAGAACCCTGTTTCCTCCGCTCATTCTTCTCTTGGGTTTCCTAGGGCTGTTGTGCATAGTGGGGCCCCTATAAGGAGGCAGAAGGGGACCCCGGTAATAAGCTGCTCTCCCCTCCTCCAAACCTCTGCTCAGTCCAGACTCAATCCCTCCCCCTTTGGCTCTGAGTGTCAGATGTCCTGCCACTGTGGACATATACAGATGGGGACATAATTTATTCTCACACTAGTGAAGGTTTCAGTGCACTGCCAAATAATCGCTGCCTTCACACATGGCCAGGGTCAGCCTCACGCCACTATTCATGTAGCACATACTCAGACTCCTTCACAGAGAAAATGTATTGTGAAAAACTATACTATTTCAGATACTTCCTTAACCTCCTAAAGTTGACCTCAGAGAGAGAAATCAGAAATCACTTCATACACTTCTCTTCACTTTTGCTGTCAGAGACAGAACACGGGATGGTTGAAATACAGTTCTAGTAGAGTTTCATATTTCAGTGTTTTTCAATTCTGATGTTATCAACACAGTAATTTGCCACATACAGTACAGCTATAAAATAAATCATTAGAAATATATATGTTAGGCCTTTCTCACCTTCTGAGATGGCCCACACTCTGTCTGTGGAGTGTGTTTCTTTCTAAATAAATCCACTTCTTACCTATCACTTTGTCTCTTACTGAATTCTTTCTGTGAAGAGACATCAAGAACCTGAGCTTCATTAAGTCCTGAAACCAGGTGTGTGATCTCAGTTGGAAGACTGGGTTTTGGCAGGGTTTGAGTCCTGGCTGCGTGGGTTGAAGTCCCAATCTGGGTTTTGTCTGGGTTCGAGCCCTGACACGTGGGTTCAAGTCCCAGTCTGAGGTGCACGGTTTCAGCTGGCAACCACGAAGGGACAGTGATAAGGTAAGAAAATGTTGAGAGTTAGGTCTTGGTTCTAAAGAGGCCGTGGCACACCACGAGCCAGGCATACTGGGGAGGACACTGCTGATGTCTGCTCATTTTCTGACCGGTGGGTCAACCCCGTATACTTACGCACATCCAACAGCAGGTCCAGGACAGAATTGTTAATCTCTATACTCTTACTGACTCTGAGGTTTTTCTCCTACATTCTTGCATTCTTGTTCATTCCTGCTTTGGATTCCTGCTCTATTTCTTTCTTTCTTTCTTCTGTTAACCCCAGAAGACCTGTGTGACCACCAAGGTGTACTTTTTATTGCTTTACTCCCCTCCCTCTGACCCTTACAAATGTTGACCCTTTATTCCCAACTTATAGCTAGACCAACTCCCACTCATCATCAACACCATTAGGGATGACTTCTGTGCTGTTTCTTTGTGACTTTGGGGGCACTAGCACCTGGTTGGGAGACTACCTTGGAAGGGATAATATCTAAAATTGTAAGTGCAAATCTTGACCAAATTGCGTGGTGGATTTTGACTTAAAAATGGAATTTTGGATAGCTCAGGAGTTAGAGATGTCACCTCAGGTTTGTATGAAATGGATTAGGCTGCATCAATCCCAAGCAATACCCCTCTCGGCCATGTACTCCAAGATTGGGAAAGATTTGGACAACAGGAATTTAAAGGAAAAAACTTAGTAGGTTATGTAATCAGGTTTGTCCACAATATGAGTTAGGAAATTTAAAATGGAGTGAAGTACCCTATGTTCAAATTTTCATGGCCTTGTATCTAGGCAATGGAAACCAAAAGGAATTTAAGGCGTGCGTAGCTCGGAGGGATAACTCTAGGAGGACACAGAGGACATTTTAACTGATCCACCCTACAGGGCCATGGATCCCGAATGAACGTGGATCCCTCCTCCCCCCCGAGTTACAGGCTCTTCTGCCCAGACAACAGGCACAAAATTCAGAAAGCGGTCCTCAGACTCCAAGGAATGGTTTGTTCCAATTGACTTATTTGGTTTTCAGTAATAGGAATATAGCCAAAAAATCTGAACACACCCAGAGAAACATGCAAAAGACCCAAATGATTGCAGTGGCTTTGACTGCTCAGAGACCACCAAAGGGGAAGCCAGCTTTCCTGGGCCAATCTGGCCCTGGCAGACCACAAGGCCCACAGGTACCCATACAAGGCCCTGTGTGGACAAAAGGGGCACTGGAGGGAGGATTGTGATTGATGTGCCCTTTGCAAACAGCCAGGGCATTGAAAGGGCGAATGCCCCAGATGCCGGAGAATGATGGGGGCCCCTCGGCCATTGATGGTTTTGCAATCAGAAGACTGAAGGGGCCCAAGGCCAAGAGTGGTTCTACCTAAAGATACCATCTACATAACTAATGTCGAGCCTCGGGTGCTCATTGATGTGGCGGGCCACTTGATAGAATTTCTTATAGACACTGGTGCAGTCTTCTCAGTCTTAACCCAAAAGATTGGAAACCTTAACAATCATACGGAATACGTAATGGGGTTTTCAGGGAAGAGACAAGGGCACACTTTCCTGGAACCCCTTTTGTGCAAGATCAGTGGCCAGCTGTTTTTACATTCCTTTCTGTTTGTGCCTGACTGTCCCATCCTTTTACTGGGAAGAGATTTGTTAACTAAGTTAGGCACCACTCTGTTTCTCGAGGGGTAAGGGAACCACCCTCATCCCCAAATGGTTCTAGCAAAAAGGAAAAGATAAACTGGAGCTAAAATAGAAGCCTTAGTAGACCCTGGAATGTGGAATATCGAGGTTCCGGGCTTGGCCAAAGATATCCAGCCTGTGATTATTAAGTAAAAAGGGTTATATAGTGTCTGAATATAAGGTACAAATTTCTTAAACCTAGGGAAGATCCTCAAAAATGTTTGTAAGTAGATTACCAAAATAGGAGGCCACTGGTCTGACTAAACTGACCATAGCTGATATTCAGAGCCAGATAAAAATTTTGGAAGATGCCTTCTCCCCTAAGCTAAAAGAAGAAAAGTAAAACTTTCCAACATATGAATGGGTATGTCAGTCCTTCAGTATCATTGAGGTAACCACTCAATTCTTTGAAAAAGAAAACAAAACTGTCCTTGTTTTACAAATGTAGTCTTTACAGGACCAGAGGTGTGGCTCCAAAAATAATCCAAAACCCACCAATCCTTTTATCACTCCCCAAACCTTCCCTATTTATCTGAAGAGGCTTGTAAGTATTAAACAAAAGGGAAACAAAGTCATCCTAGGAGGAACTTGCTTGTAACTCTGGGTTACAAATGTCCTATATGGTCTTCTCAGGAACCCTTATCTCTGCCATCTTTTTAAATGCAAAATTTAAAAAAGAGGGTAAAGTAATTTAGAACTTGTAAAGGATAAATATAAATCTTAAGTGTCTTTTCTGTAAACATTAGTAAAAAGGGTTTAGCCATCTAGATAGGTGACCTTGATTTGTTCCATCTGTTAGAAGTCCAATTTGAATCCAACCCCTTGTAAATGATGGCTTTTTTTTTTTTTTTTTTTTTTTTGCGGTACGGGGGGCCTCTCAGTATTGTGGCCTCTCCCGTTGCAGAGCACAGGCTCCAGACGCGCAGGCTCAGCGGCCATGGCTCACGGGCGCAGCCGCTCCGCGGCATGTGAGATCCTCCCGGACGGGGCACGACCCCGTGTCCCCTGCATCGGCAGGCGGACTCTCAACCACTGCGCCACCAGGGAAGCCCTAAATGATGACTTTTATGTTGTACCTGACTCAGGGCTGAAATTTTGGAATGGGAACTATGAGGCCTCAGTGTTTGTTTGTGTGTTCATATGTATCTATATGTGTGTTGTAGGTTTATGGTATTGCCAAAAATGAATTTGTAAAAGAGCTCTACTTAATTGGCTTAAAAAAAAAAAAAGTGCTTATATAAATACTCAGAAATAGAAAACAATCTGGCCAGAATGAATTTCAGGTTCATGTCATCTGGAAAATATTCAGTACTAAACTGATATCTGGTGTTGAAGGTGGCTTTAGCTTGTTGGTTTGATTAATATAGGCACGTTAAAGGCATCAATGTCAAGTATAATACTTGTGTTGTACCGAAGTTTATTAGAGGTCAAATAAGACCTTATTCTATCTGCTACACATTTTTCAACAAGAAAAGTGTGTTTCTCTCTAGATAAATCCACTTCTTACCTGAAAACAAACAAAAAAAGAAATATATATGTTATATACGAAGGCTGGGAAGGGGTGCAGAGTGGCAGTTGATGCGGGGACTTTAGCAAACAGGGTGAAAACAAACAAAAATGAGCGTTGACCACCAAGGAAATGTACATTAAAAATCATGTTGTAATAATAAAAATAATATTAAACATTAGTGAAACCAATAATCAAATCTGGTGAAAGAAGGTGGGCTTAAATATATCGAAAGATTCAAAAATTAAAATAAGAAAACTCCTAATAGGATATAAATGCTAAATGTTAAATAATAAAGAAAATTTCATGTTGTATCATGATTTGGTGATTCAAACATGATAACAAAATAATTTCTAGGAGATGGTAGAAAAACAAGAAAACAGAATATGGCCCAAAAGTCTGAACACACCCAGAGAAACATGCAAAAGACCCAAATGATTGCAGTGGCTTTGACTGCTCAGAGACCACCAAAGGGGAAGCCAGCTTTTCTGGGCCAATCTGGTCGTGGCAGACCACAAGGCCCACGGCCAAGTATAATTTTAAAGTCAGTCAATCAATCAGTATCGGGATCTTTACCTAGACTACCCTACCTTGACTATTGCAATAACCTTTGAAAGGACCCTCCCACTTGTTCATCAGGCTTCTTTCTGATTCTGCTGTTAAGTTACTTTTTCATTCATGTATTCGTGTCTTGAAGGCCCCATTGAATGTCAGCTGTTCTGAGGCCTCCTCTGATAACCAGCTGTAAGAATGTCTCTCTCCTTTAGAGCTTTATCAGCACCTCTCTTATTTATGACTCTTAAAATGTTCTACTTTGTATTTTAGTGACTAATGCAAGTTTTTAAAACTTTCCTACTAGTCCATAAACTTTTGAGGTGAAATTTCTCTTTGACTGTACACTCCATAGGGTGTATTAAAACACCCAGCACACAACAGATGCTCGATTGATAAATGTAGATAGTACATGATTTTCAAGAAAAGATTTTATACAGAGAGCGTCCGTCCTTCCCTTTCTTCCCCAAATCCCCTTCTCTGCTTTTCTCAACTTGGCAGTGATGCCCACTGAAGACTTAGCTCCTTATGAAACTTTCCATGAACCCCAAGTTCAAAGTGGTCTCTTCTGTGACACAAACCCATGTATTCAACATCCAAATGTTTGAATCACTGTGTCAGGCATTCTGTTACACGTTGAGTGCTACCTCACGTGGTAGGTCACCATTTTTATGTTTATCAGCCCCCACTCATTCAAGATGGTAAACTCCTCCAGAATAGGGATCCACATTTTACACATTTTAGCACTTATTGTCATTTGATATTTATTCCATCAATATATGTAGTAGTTAGTGTCAGGCCCAGAACAGTGCTTCACATCTGTTGCTTCTATTTTGTTCCTGAGTTATCCTAATCATCTAGAACATTCTTTGGCATATAGTAGGTGCTCAATAAATATTTGTTGAAAGTTTATTTCTATTAACTCTTGAGTTAAAGGTTGAGTCTCTTGGCAGCAGCTCCTACCAGTTGATTTCCTGGCTGTGAGAAGGAGGAAGCCATGGGCCCTCCCAGCCTGCCTGTGCAGCAGCGGGCAGGTTATCTGGACTGTTTCTGTAGGCATGTTCTCTGTGATCCTCATTTCACTTCTTCTTTGGCATGCTTCCTTCTTGGGAGCCATGTGCCGGGTCAGAGTGGCCTCTACTTGGAGATGCTGCCATTAACGATAGAGATCAATTGTGCTCTTTCCCCAAAGCCAAGTGATTTTTCTCTGGTTGTCCTGAATACATAACCTGCCTCCTCATTCGGAATTTTCCTTAATCATGTGATAATTCCCAGTATAGTCTCCTTGAATTAAGATGGATAAATTTATCTCCATTCACTTATCATTAGTAAGCATATGGTAATTCATCTAAACATGAAGGTATTGGTTAAGTTATAGTGGTTTGAGTACTTGTAGCCAAATGCAGTGGTGTTTAGTCACATGAAGGCAGAGCTTAGAACATTGATCTGTGTTTCTCTTTTTGCTGTTGGAGTCCTTCCCTTGCAAGGTCCCTCCTTCCTTCCCCCCTCTGCTAGTATATTGGATTTTTTATTCATATTATGATTTGACCCCTTTCTAGAGGAGTGAAAATTTTATGTAGTTCATAATACTATGAAATGTATTTTGGAAAAACATATTATTATTGCAGCTATTACTTGTGAAAAAAGTGGTCAAAGGGAATGAGAAATATCTATAACTGTTATATGTGCACTCCTTTTGCTCATAAAATGAAGCAATTCTAATAGATTAAAATTTATCTAAGTCATATCTCTCTGATGAGTGACATTTTTCTTGCAATAAGATCACAAAGGATATTTTTATGTTTCTCAATTCAGCTGTCAGGTTAAGTTTCCCTAATAGAAGGCTCCATTAGTCTCGCCACTTTTAGTAGCATTTGTTTTTAACTTCATTCTCTATGAGTAAGGGGGAGTAGACATGTGACTTTGCAGGTACAGAGGGGAAAATGAGATAGCTTGAGTCTTCCTTCCCTCTGAAGAGAGTACTATTAGACCCAACCGTTTGATTTCCCCTTTGGTTATGTGGATAAGAATGATCAACTCTCAGGGAACATCATCTAAGTCACTTCGCTGCTTAAAAATGTTGCAGGAGTTCTCACTGCCCATATCAGAGGTTCTCAAACTTTACTGATCATTAGAATCACCTGGATGGCTTGTGGAACCACAGATTGCTGGGTCTGGGATAGGGAGCATACATTGAGAATCCTGGCCTATAAGATAAAGACTAAAATTCTTCTGCCCTAAAAGGTTCATCATAGTCCAAAGGTGGCAGAGATTACTGGTTAAGGGTGTGAGCTCTGGAATTAAAACCCTGAGGTTCAAAGTTCTACCACTTACTCCCTTACCTACTGTGTAACCATGACCAAGTTATTGCATCTGTAAAATTGGGATAATATCTCCCTCTTAGGGTTTTTATGCATATTATATGAGATTGTACATTGTAATATGCTAAAAATAATGCATAATAGTTCCAGATGAATATCAGCTATTATCATTATTATTTTTTATCTCTCCGGTCTTCCTTAGTTGGATGTCTTAGTTCCAGCCATCCCACACTTATTCTAGACTGAGCTACATCTAGTTATATCATCATTTTTCTCTCCTTGGAGTCTTCAAATGTCCAGTTTTCTCAACAGAGTTTCTACCTTTTCCTATACCATTTCCATCTTCAACTACCTAACTCCCACTCATTCCTGAAATCTCTACTTTTACGTTACTTTTCCAGAGAAGCTCAGACCAACCACAGTTGTATGTACTTTGCCATTGAAACACTGTTGTTTATATACTTGTTATTTATATCTGTCTTCTCTACTAGACTGTAGGCTCATGAAGGCAGACCATCTGTTCATTGGTGCAGTCACATGCCCAGTAGTTACTGAATGAGTGTTGGGTTGGCAAAAGTTTGTTCGGGTTTTTCTGTGACATCTTATGGAAAAACCCAAACGAACTTTTTGGCCAACCCTGGTATTTGCTGAATACACGAATGAATCAACACTCGTGCTGTCCTTTGGGGCCCTGGCCCGGGCTTACAAAGAAAACCATATGGAGAGATGTTGCCCATTCACTGGAAAGTGTGCCAATGCTGGAGATTTCAATTTTATTGCTATTGTTCCACACTGAGGATAGAAGTGAGTGACAATTGATAGCTAGCACCTTCGGTGAAGTTCTGTCAGAGGTGTATGTCAGGTCACACTGTGTTACTATAGGGATTTCAATTTCTTTCGTATTTTGACATGTCATTCTACTATTATTTAAATCCTAAAAAATGATAAGGCTAAGAAGGACTCTGGGAAGCATATACCAACATAGTAGTTTTACAATTTTGGTATGGCTATTTTGTATAACCTACATAGCACAGTAGTTAAGAGCATAGATAAAGAACTAGAGCACTGTTGTATGACTGGCTGATGACTTTGGTCAAGGTTTACCTTTCTGAGACCAGGTTCTTCCTCTCTAAAATGGGCATAATTATAATTACTAAACAGAGTTATTTTGTAAAGCACTTAGTATTTACTCTTAAGAACTAAAGGAGAAAGATTTTAGCTCTTCATTGCTTTATGACATGGCTTTTATGTTTTCCTGCTCATGGACATTCAGTTGAAAGCTAATAGTATATATAACTCTGCACTGACTTGATTTTGTGAAAGAAGAAAAAATTTTGGCATTTAATGAGGGGAGCAGTAGAAATGATGATCAAACAGTAAAAAGTCAGTGATGTAATCTGTAGGAAATCTCCATAAAACTGCCATTCAGAATTATTTGAGGCTCTCTAAGTATAGAGCACATAGGATCACCTAAGAGTTTGATTAGTGGAGAATTTTGGCTGAGTTTGTCTTTAATGAACAGTGTAACAGTCTATAATTCTGTTTCCATATTTACCTGTGATGCAAGGTGCTGGACTATTGCACAGGGCAATCACCAATTTTACAGCAGCTTTCTGCTATTACCCTTTCATATAGGATCAGATGGGTCAGATGACTTCTAAGGATTAAGCAGGGGAAGTGCCAATGATTCTGGAACGATTGGAAGCATTCTCTTCTCTGACCTGCTTCTCTTCAGGCTGTGCTAGCAGGCTTTCCACACAATGCCACTAATGAACTTTCTGTATCAAATGATAATTGCCCATTTCAGTTGTCTGTCTCCCTCACAGACTGTTGGCTCCTTGAGGACAGCAACTATGTGTTATTCATATGGGCACCTCAGTGTTTGGCACAGTACTTGGCCCAGAGTAGGGGCTCCACTGTTGATGAACTGCAGTTGAACTGAAGGGAATGCATTAAGATTCATAAAGTATAAGGGACTAGAGAACCATCTAAGTTGTCTCTGAGATAGTCACAAGTTGACAAGGAACCATTTTGAAATTGTGAGACCACCAATCAAGAAAGGTTCAAGTACAAGTGTGTAGATTTGGGGCAAGTCATCTGTTTCTCTAAGGGAGAAATGATCTGGCATCTGCTGCTTCTACTCCCTGCCATTTTAGTTGACAGAATCAAATTGAAGAAGCTGAAAAAGCCTTTAAGACTCAGATTATATGGATCAACGTCACTGCCAAATTCATAAGTCCCATCTTCATAGTTTATACACAGTCAAATTAGTAGTTCTCGATGCTCCTTGGTGATTTAAGAAGGCAACAATACTGACAAAATAGGATTCTAAATAATCAATTTCTAAAACGCCATTGAGGTAAAAGTCACTCTTTTTCCTTAATATTAGCCATCTAATAATCTTAGCAGAGAAGGCTTGACAAATTCTTTAAGAGACCTCTCTTCAGAAGAAAACCTGAAATTGAATGACAGGGGACCAACTACCGATATAATTTCTTTAACTGCTTTACATTCTCTTCACCAAAACTCTGTACAGAGTGGTAGCCCTACTAGCAGAAGTCCGTGATCCAAAGGGGAGTCACAAGTTGACTTGCTTTTCAAACCCAGGAGAAAACAAGCCCTTTATCCATTTGGGGTTAGGAAGAGGAGCCAGACCATAAAGGGACTTCTGTTTTCTCTGCGAGTTGTAGCCCTTGTGAATTCTCTCCTCTAGATCACAAAGGGGGACCTTAGAGACAGACCTTCTCTGCCCTTCAAGTTAAAGTGACTTCTCTAAAAAATTAATTAAAATTCTGTTACTGTATGCCTCACTAAGTTCCCACCTCCTCCAAGTACTTTCCATACAGAAACTCAAATGGATTAATATTTTAAGTCTAATTAAAAATAACTGCAAAATAGTGTTCTGTCATGCCACAGTCGACATAGATCAACAATGAATTTCAACTTGAACTCTAGGGAAGAAAGATCTCAAATTATATGCCTGAATATGCAGTAGGCCTATGAATCATTCAGTCACAAGGTTTAGAAAGGACAGTAGGTACTCACATGAATAAGAAAATAAACAAAATGAGATTCTGTGTTACTGTCAAAGCCATAGAATGCCTATTATTCACTCTGGCTATGTATCTACACAACCTAAACACCTAATTGAAAAATTAAAAATAAAATTCAGTGATTTTACCCATATAATATTGAGCAATTTTTAGAAATTTCCCTCCATCATAAAGACCGAAGTTTTTAGTTATAGGCATACCTCAAAGATATTCTGGGTTCGGTTGCTGATCACCGCAATAAAACAAATACCGCAATAAAGTGAGTCACACGAATTTTTTGGTTTCCTAGTACATAAAAAAGTTATGTTTACACTATACTATAGTCTGTTAAGTGTGCAATAGCATTTTAACCAAAATAATGATGTACATCCCTTTAAAAACTATTGTATTGCTAAAACATGCTTACTGTCATCTGAGCCTTCAGCGAGTTGTAATCTCGTTGCTGGCAGAGGGTCTTGCCTTTATGCTGATGGCTGAGGACTGATCAGGGATGTGGTTGCTGAAGGTTGGGGTGACTGTGGTAATCTCTTAAGATAAGGCAGCAATGAAGTTTGCCGCATCAGTTGACTCTTCCTTTCACTTGAACGATTAGAGGCTGTTTGGGGGTTCTTAATTGGCCTAATTTCATTACTGCTGTGTCTCAGGGAATAGGGAGGACTGAGGAGAGGGGGAGAGATGGGGAACGGTCGGTCGGTGGAGCTGTCAGAACGCAAACAACATTTATCGATGAAGCTGGCTCATGTAGGCATGGTTTATGGCACCCCCGCTAAGATTACAATAGTAACATCAAAGATCACTGATCACAGATTACCATAATAAATATAATAATAATGAAGATGTTTGAAATATTGTGAGAATTATCAAAATGTGACACAGAGACATGAAGTGAGCAAATGCTATTGGAAAAATGGCACTGATAGATTTGCTTGATGCAGGGTTGCCTCAAACCTTCAATTTGTAAAAAAACACACTATCTGTGAAGTACAATAAAGTGCAATGGTATGTCCATGCTTATGTATATACAGTGTTATATAAAAGTCTAATATGAGAGATTTTTTTCCTGTTATTAGAAATAAGATATTTTCTTTTCCAGAACTGTTTCTGAAGAAAATGGTCTATTTATGCCTAGTGATAATACAAAGATAACCTGTCACTTGCTTGGGGAGAAATGAAAGTTTTTCCGACTTGTAGCTTGGGTATATATTTCAACTTACAAATTTGGAATAGCATATACTTAATGCCTAGAAATATCATCAGAATAGGGATAAGACAGGAATAGATTTTAGATAAGTAGAACAGAAATCATAGGAAGCTCACATTCTAGACATTGCAGCCTCAGGAATGGCTTTGGTTTACAAAGTAACATTAAACCAATTTCCCTTTGGTAAAACTCTTAGAAGTAAAGGGTACATATATTTGGGTTTTATGGTTCTGACCTTGATCCGGACAACAAGCAGCTTGGTAAAGCCTCCAAAAACAACAATAGAGTCCCATTTTTAAGGACCTGAAAGGGCCTCTAAGAGAACTTAAAAAAATAAAACCCTCTATTTTCCTCTCTAATATACATGACATTCTGTATAAATTGACATCAAACCTCAGTTAAAAAGCCATAGTTTTAATAAAGAAACTTTGGATTCTGGTAAGTCATAGGATAGCAATCTTACCCATGTTTCTGAAATTCGTATAACAAAATGAATCCAGTCTAAAAAAAGAGCAGCCTTGAAGTTTATATCACGAGTAGACTGTAATCCTTACAAAGCTTCCCAAAGGGTTGACATTCAATCAACAAAAATTGTCTTTGTTTCCTCTTGTTCTCATCAAAATGGAAATTTTTCCAAAGACTGGAATGTCTGCAACTGCTTCGCAGACTACAGTTCATTAAAAAACTGTAGATAAAATTCTTTCACTTAGAGCACGTCTGCTTTAATGCAGTGGGAGCTCTCTCACAGTAAAGGATGATCGTAATGAGATACTGCATCTATACAAATTGACTTATGATTTCAGCATGTGGTTATTAGCCCACTAAAAATTTTAGTCATGAGATAGTTTGTCTCCACTGGACGTTTTATTGTCTTATAGTTACGAGCATAGTGAAAGAATTTCAGAAAAGGATGTCAAGTTAAAGCATCTCAAGGTATTTAAACAAAGAAATGTGCATCATAGCTTAGACAATAGTAGTTACATTTGATTTGATCGGAAAAAAAAAAAATGTTTTAAGTGTTTGAGTAATATCTGTGCCAGGATTGAAGAGGAAATGGCAAGTAGTCAAATTCATATATCTGCATGAGCCGCTTGAGTTCTTATTCACACACCAGGTATGAAGTAGAAGGAATATTGTCTCTTAAAAAGGGTTGCTATGTTTATCGGTTTATAGAAAGGGCAACATAGAATAGCTCATGGGGTTTAGAAGGGCAGCTATACATATAGCTGCAAAATGTTTTATCTTTTCACTTAAGAATTATTGTCTTGTTGCTATCAATTTGCATAGTTGCAGTCATGTCAAGCAAAGGCCTTTCCCCATGGATTTACATTCTATGGTCAAGAAGTGACAAAATGGAATATAAACCACAGGTTTGGTTTGGAGGATCGGGAGAAGGAGAGATGAGCAAAGAAGAGATACTGTTATTAAAACAAACTTAAGTGAGTGAGTTTTATTGTTAGATGTTCTCATACCTCTAGGCAAGGATTATTATAGTTATATTTTAGTGTTTTGAAAAGCTACTTGTTTGGCGACCTTAATTCCTAAAAACTCTTTACCAAATCTATTGTTTCAAAAGGCATTTTGGCCAAATCATTGTTCAGATATACTGGTGTTTCCCATCTAATTTCCTGGTGGATGGAGGTTGCCTGTGGACTGGAGAGTCCAGGACTGGGAGTAGCTATGGTCTCTGTACAAGAACAGAGAATTCCCTTAGAGTGAAGAAAGTAGTGTGGGAAGCCCAAAGCCTTTACTGCACCAAGGAAAGGAATGATACCACCCTATTTGTTGAATAGGTAGGAAAACATCCAAGCTATATGCTTTTAATCATTATTACTGACAGCTGTCAAAATTCCCATAAAATAAACCTTAAGAATACTGTTTATAAAACAGATTTAAGTGACCTTAAATGTTCTTTAAATCCAATTTATCATGAATAAACCCATACTGGGTTCATACGCAATGCATTAATCATCAACCATATAAAATAAGCTACATAATAAAATTAAATTAAATCTCAATTTACCAAAACGTTAACATGCTAACAACTACCAACTTTAAGCCACAGTATAAAGATGAAATGAATAAAACACTAGAATCACTATACCAAACAATATAATTGAAGTTAAAATGCTATTTTCTGTGGTTCTTTTTGGAGAAGATAATAAGTTGTTTACTTTAATGCAGTGACATTTTATTTTGTGATTAATTTTAAAATAACATTGTAAAAACTACAAACTCCTTTTAATTTGACAAGCATTTGGTAATTAATTTTCAAACAATGCTATGGGAACCCAGAAAGCACTCTTCCTTTGACATGTATTTTATAATTTATTTTAAAACAATGCTGCACAAATCTGCAAAGGCATAATTCATTTGGGAGTTCATTAATTATGCAAATGAGTTGCAATTAACAAATCTGTTCCAAGGATGGCATTTGCATAATAATGAACTTCATGTTTGTGACATTATTTAATAAGATACCTTTGTGCATTTTTAAACAGAACACTCCTGTGAATACTATATGATGAGACGGGGTTGAAAATGGACATCTAGTCAATGAGATTCAAAACTGTATCCAGAAAAATGTTGTTAAATAAACAGAATTATATATAATTCAAATAATAAATATGGATATTCTTTTTAAAGCACAGGGGTTTTGATTAATCTCAGCTTCCCTAAATAGCGTAAGACTTTAATTTACATTTATAAAGACCAATATAAAAATTAGGCTAAAGCCTAAAAGCAAGGTGAAACAAGGAAAACTAGAAATTTCATTTTAATATTTCAAGTGAAGGTAAGCCATACACTATACACACAAATCTCAAAACACACACCTTTTAGTAGCAAGGAAAATATAACATTGAGTCAAAAGATCCCTCCTTTCTCAGGGATTATGGCAGGAGACCATGAAATTCAGCTGGCATTCATTTAGCCAATCAGTAATCATTTGTTGAGCATCTTCAATGGGCCAAACTGTTCTTAAGTTAGGACAAATCAAAAAAAGAATAAGATTTATGTCTACCTTCAGGTGGCATGAAGCCTGAGGGACCTAGGTGTATAAACACTAAAACCCAATGAAAGTTATCTTACAAAAGAGAGAAATGCAAAGTGTTACAGGAATACAGAAGCTAAGAATTACTCATTTTGGTGGATTTCAGGAAGGTGTCAAAGATAAAAAAGGGATGAAATGTTTTGAAGGATAGAAGGAAGTTCATCAGTGTGGTAGAAGGTCAGTGTATTTGAGAAAAGGGAAACCCTATATATAAAGTCATGAAATAGTGAAAGATGGTGATGTGTTTGAGAAAATGCTAAGAAGGTCACTGTGGCTTGAAGAAGAGAGTATGGGTTGGGGAATAAATGTTTTTCGAGCAAGACTGTTAGGAGCCTTAGGGATCCAGTTTGAAATTTTTGAAAGATAATGAGAACAGTGTTATAGTAGATGGGTTTGGAAGAGGCAAAGCCAACAGGTAATTTTCTCTGCAGCTGACCAGTAGCAGAGTGTCTTGAGTGTTGGGTGATGTGTATCCTGAGTATAGGGTGAGATCAGGCGAGTTTATAAGCGAAGTATTTGGCATTCCAAATCAGTGTGAGTCTGTGATGACCATAAGATTTTATGATTCTATGATATGTTTTCCCTAATTATTTGATCTTTACTTGTGCTTTTACCTTCTCTGGTCACATCTCAGTTTGAAACCAGGAATCCCTTAGGAATTACTCCATGCCCCAACTGCACCAACTTTCTGCAGCTAAAGGGATCTTCCAAATGCAGTCTTGTCTATCTTTCACTTAACTGAAGTCTACCGAAGCTTCCAAACTATATCCTCATGCCTTGGAGATAGAAGTAAATAAGTAACAGTGGATGAAACGGCAAAAGACAGTAGCCCTACTGGGCAAGCAGACTGATAGTACCTTTAGAACAACCTGGCATCCCCTGCCAAGTTTTGTTCCAGAATCTCATGGTAAAAACAATGGTGAAAATAATGTTCATGATACTGCCATTTAACAGCCTAACTCCAACTCAGAGGCAGGTTTTGGTTTGGTTTTGTTTTTATTTACTGATAGTTTATTTTCTTTTATTTGTTTTTAGCATGAGGATACCCACGTTTTTCAGCTTCAGTCTTTCAATACATCTTTTCTTCTTCAGTGGTGTACTCCTGCTGACAGTCAGCAAGTCTCGTCATCTATCCCACAAAAGCAAAATTAGGGAGGTGGATATTTATTGCTTCTTGGCCATCGAGCATCCATTCTCTATTCTTATCATTCTTTCCTTCGGGGAATTGTCATTTCCCTACTGAGTGCAGCCCTTCGCCTCTGTTCCTTGATTCCATTAGGCCTCGAACTGAATTTGGCCAATAAAACTCTCTTGGGCTTCCCTGGTGGCGCAGTGGTTGAGAGTCAGCCTGCCGATGCAGGGGGCACGGGTTCATGTCCCGGTCCGGGAAGATCCCACATGCCGCGGAGCGGCTGGGCCCGTGAGCCATGGCCGCTGAGCCTGCGCATCCGGAGCCTGTGCTCTGCCATGGGAGAGGCCACAACAGTGAGAGGCCCGCGTACAGCAAAAAAACAAACAAACAAGACAAAACTCTCTCTCCTGGGACTGTGAATTTTGGTGAGTGTTGCAGGCACAGAAGAAATGTCCTTTTGTGGCAGGTGGGCCAGGACCTGCTTGTTTCAAACCTGGTTGACTAGTTACCTCTCAAATTCCATGAGCTCCTCCACATCCTTCCATAAAATTCCCTTGTTGCTGTCATTAGTGAAAAACTCTAACTGAAGCAATATGGAATCACAAAAGGGTACTGTTCACCACCACTCCCCGAATAAGTTTTCTCTTGGGTTGGAAATAATCAGAACTTCTGAAAGGATATAAGAAAACAATCCTAGGAAAATGATACTTTGAACAAATGAAGTATAAACAAAGGACTACAGGTAAAACTCTGTGCTGTCAGTGGTAGTTTCTAATAATGGTGTTGATCCCTAGTAACTGGCCCCAGAGGTTGAAAACCTTTTAGAAGTTTACAGAGATACAGAGAATTCAACTCTGTCTGCTCCCTCCACCTTCATACCATCATCCCAACCTGGCTCTACCCCTGTGCCTTTAAGAGGAATAGACAAGCATGCCTGTATTGTGGCATCTTGAAAGTAGGAATGAGTAACTCGGCCAGATAGTAATGATCTTAATGTTGAATACAGATATACTCATATCAGCTACAAGACCTTGAACATCAGGGCCATTATATGTGCCCAGAACAGCTAACTAGCTAAAAATGACTTCTAGCTGTCTCTGAAATGCACCACATTTTAAACTATAAAAGGAACAAAAATAATTTAAAAAATTATGGCAGTGTAGTAATTGCATTGGATATAGCCATTAGAGTAGCAATTATGTTTGTTTATATTTGATCCTGGAAGGAATTATATGATTTTATATACGCTAGATTATGGAATGAAAACTTCCTTCAGGCACCTGGATATTTTGAAATACTTGGATACTACGCATTGTGATAAGATATCATACAAAGAATTACTGAGGGAGAGAAAAGAAAGCATTGTTGATCAAAGTATTATGAGGGAAAGTACTATTCTTGAACCATTTATATTACAGTATATGTAGAAGGTGGCAGGAAACAGCCCACAACTCAGGTATTTGTCTACTTTTGCCATTCAAGCTTTAGTCAGGCTTTAGAATTCTTTTTTCTCTCTTTTTGCTTCTCAAGTCCTTGTAAAGCAGTCCCCGCATACTCTGGATGTTGTTGATGCTGTGCTCTCCGCATGCCCACAAACAATGAGGCAGTGGCCTTCCTTTTCCTGGGCAAGGATATCAGCCGTAATCTATTCTGAAGGACTTCCTTCTCATGGCCTTCTTCCCTTTGAGATCCAGTTGCCAGAAATGGTTAGTCTCTTGGAGTTAAACCAGGCTGCTGTCAGCAGGCATTTTTAAGTCACTATCTGAGAGCTTCATGGAACGTAAGCATTTTCTCTGGTTTAACTTTATCTGCATATGAGGCCAAAGGAGGTTTAGACTTGACTGTTACTAGGTGGATGTTCATTTTTAAAAATTGTTGACTAACGTGCAGTGCCTGATTATTTTCATCAGCAGTTCTTATCACCAACTACCTGGGGCTTCTGAGATTTGCAGATCTTTTCCTTTTTCTTCTTCTTTTTTCTTTTTTTTCTGTATCTAGCCTGCAATATTCTGACTGATACAAAGGACTGATCCAATTTTAGTCGTCTGTTGTTCTATGTCTTTTTTGATGATGTTCCATGCCAAATGAATAGCAGCAGCAAAAACAAAAAGTAAAACAACAGTAGAAGAGAAACTATTGTTTTCTATGGCATTATTAATTCTTTTATTTTAAACAAAAGAATCAGAGCATGCCTTCTTTTACTTTACAGTTAGAAGACATAATAGCTCAAAAGAGATTTTATGTTTCAAGGATCTTCGTACAGCCTTTCAGGGTTGCTTTAGTATCTGATGTGCTATTTCCCGCCTTACTCAAGCAGACTGTGAATAGAATTTTAGGAGGCAAATGCTTAGTTATTGGTTGGTTTTCCACGGTGATCGGATGCTTTGTGTCCCTAAGCACTACCCATTTGGCCTTTACTCCCTCCCCTTCCCCCCAACTAAGGCTGGCAGTGTTGAGTCTCAGAAGCCATTTTGGCTAAGCTGGTAGCCCTCTACTCTATATATATGTTATTTATATATGTTATATATATATAACTGTGACTCTGAATGAAATGAAAAAATAAAACAGCTTTTTACAGTTCTTTTACAGATATCTATATATATCTATATCTATATCTATATATATATATATATATCTGTAAAAGAACTGTAAAAAGAACTGTATATCTATATATAGATATATCTATATATAGATATATAGATATCTGTAAAAGAACTGTAAAAAGTACTTTGAACAGTGACTGGAACAGAGATTTTATTAAATAGGAATAATGTCATTATTATTATCATGTCCTGTCATATGTAATTCTGTATATAATGAGAAACTGAAGGTCATCCAGCCCTTCCCAGTAATCACAAAATTGAAATAATACTTATCCTCCTATCACCTTGGATTGAATCCATGTAATAGAGAACCCGCAATAATACTTTGACAAGGTAAGAGTTGATTTCTTTCTCATATAGAAAGAAGTCTGGAGTTAAGCAGCCCAGGCCACGTAACAGCAACACTGTTGTCAGGAATCCATGATCCTTTCACTTTTTGACTCCCATTCCATCCTCAAGTTTACCTCGTAATTCCAGATGGCAACCAGAACTCCTTTCGTCACATCTGCAGTCCAGACATCAGGAAGAAAGGACAAAAAGTTAAACGTCCATGTTAAATAAGTTCCCTTTAAGCAACCTACCCAGAACTCTCTCTTATCTCATGGTCATTTGGCCACACCTAACTGCAAGGGAGGAAGAAAAGTGTCATCTTTAGGTTGCTTGCATTTCTACCCCAAGTAAAAAAAATGTGTTCCCGGAAGGAGAGAATGGATATTGGATGGTATCTCCCAGTCTCCAGTCCTTCTTCAGGGTCAGTGGGAGGGGTCAGAAGTTCTATCTAATCATAAACGCATAACCTTGAACTACTCGAGAACTGATCCTAGGCCCAAATGTGAGCCTAGGCTTTCTTTACATGCCACCACTTTTACTGACTTAATTGATCTAGGAATAAAAGTGTTATAGAGGAATGACCATAATATAAAGCAGAGAACCAAAAGATTGTACACTTTATAAATCAATGACCCCTTTGTACTCTTCAGCCATTTCATGATGGGTTTTTTTTCTCTGTATTGTACAGAGCATTTGGCCTCGTTGACTCTTAGCAAGTTATAAATTAGCCCATTCATCCTATAGGGAAAAAGTGATAGTCACTCAAACGTAGTACATTCTGTGTACTTTTTATTTGAAATGCAATAATGTTTCAAAAGAATATGTTTACTCATACAATTATGTCATCAGCTTATTGAAAGTATCCACAGAGTTAAGAATATACATTAACTGATGTAGTTGCAAAATACCAACAATCATTTTTTCCTAAATACTCATAAGTGCTGAAAATTTAGCTTAATCCTTCTTAGCTAAATAAACAACCAAAATGTTGCTTCATTTAGATTCAAACATATAATCTGAAAACAGACTTCAATTCTACCCTTTTCCTAAAGGACGTTTGGGACCAGGAAAAAGGGGTAAATTTTAAAATTTAATTATCAGGAAGGACCTTTAACATTTTATTATTTTTATTTGTCCTATGTACGTATCTACAAATTGTCTTTTGAGAAAGGGTGATTCAGTTTTTAAAATTTGTTACTTCTGGTGGTGTCAAATTAATTATTCAAGGATTATGCATTAATAGATGAGATGTGTTGTGAAAGTGGTTTATGAGATGAAGAACAATGTGCACATTCTTAGTTCTGGTTATAGTAATGTTGGAAAACAATGCATTCACTTCATAGCAACACAATTAGAACTCAAACTGTGACTCTGAATGAAATGAAAAAATAAAACAGCCTACTTCTACAAAGAACTTGAAGGAATTATTTTGACTATTTGTATCTGAAGATCCAAAAGATGGGGAGGGGGAAGAACTGTCACCCTGCAATGGAAATCAGGTTAAAAAGCAAACATGAACAAAAGAGCAATTGACATTGAAGAAAATCTCATAAAGGAGATCATGAGTTCAGAAGTCAAAGGCCTTCACTGAAGACAGGGTCTCTTTGCTTCCAGAGGCTCCACCACCTTGTGCTCCCCCAACAAAGGGCTCTCCTTTGACTGGATCACCACTCTTCCTTCTGTGACCCTACATCCTTTCCCTGAAACTTAGTCTGACCTCCCTTTCAAAAGGGAAAACACTTAGCTCCCCAGAATCTCTCTCAACCTAGGTCTATAGGTTAGAAATTATCCAGAAAGTTTCTTTTGACCAAGAGTTCACATATTCTGGAAAACCCCACTGTATTGTAAGAGAACCCTTTAAAGTCTGAAAATTCAATGAAGTGTGATATTGTCAGATGCTTGGAGACAGGTGGAGTATTTTCTGATTTCAGGGACACATAACTCCCTACCCTTTATAATCTAAGTATCAATAGAAATTCAATGGAAACTGAAAAAGTAGAGCTTGTTATTTTTTTTTTTTTTTTTTTTTTTTTTTTTT
>NW_006788075.1:1494137-1527144 GCF_000442215.2 Lipotes vexillifer
CCCCTGCATCGGCAGGCGGACTCTCAACCACTGCGCCACCAAGGAGGCCCGAGCTTGTTATTTTGAATAATACTAACTCAGGGCCTTTCAGATGTTGACTGGGCCAAAATGAAACTTTCTCTTACAAGGAAAGCCATATCCTCCCTGTAACAAAGGCTGTTTTCAAAAGTCACAGGACCAGCACTCTTTAACAGACCATCTAGGACAGCTGTATAAGTTCAACAGTGACATAATTAGACATTCCACAGTGCTGTCATTTGATATAAGGTGCCCAGACAAGGTCTCTGAAGCAGTGAAACAAGGGTCGGTAACACAAGGAAGAAAAAAAGGGTGAATGGAATGAGTAATACTGAATGGAATTAAGATTCTGCACTTGCTTCACCAAAGATTTATACTCAAGAAAATCCCAGACCTAAATAAATTAGGGCCTGGAATGTTGGAAAGCTTTCAGAGATGGGAACATGTGTGAAGCTGCCAAATGGGTCATTGTTTCTAGAAATGATGTGTCCCAAGATGACAGCAAACTTCTTTTCAGACAACTGGCATTCATTTCTGTGATTGCTCCGGGACATCCTTCTTTCTTGATTTGTCCAGAATATGTTCTGTCTGACAAGGCTGGAAATCCACATGTGTTGCCAAATTGAAGACTGTGACTGTCTGGGAGTTTTTGTATTTTATGAAAATCATTTTCATTTGGTAAATGTTACCATAATATTTAGAAAAGGAAGAAGAAATAGGTCAGGTTGAGCATTTTGTCCAGTCATCAGTTCAGAAACCTCAGAACGCGTAGGCTGTAAATAATTTCCTGTTAATGAGCTCTTTTTCTTTAAGTTCAAAGCACTAATTTATTATTTGTATATTTTAGTTGTTTTTCACCCTGATTGTTTCTTAAAAGGAAGATCTTTCCAGTTGTGTGTGCCTTTGATAAACATCTGGTAGATTTGGGTTTTGTTCTCTTTTGATTCATTGGCTTTATCAGTGGTAGTTGGAAATGGTTTGGCGTAGAGCTACTCGTTATTTTCCAAAGACTCGTCTCTGGAAAATTTACATGTTGTCTTTCCCTATGTCCTTGCAATCCTGCAATCCCTTCACTCCTACACCTACCCCAGCCAGCTGTTTTCTTGTGTCCCTGCTTAATTAAAGGCTTTACCATTTACACAAAGCTGGGAGTCATCCTCTATCATATCTGTTTTACCCCACATGCAATCAGTCACCCAGTCTTGACAGTTCTGCTGCAGAGATGTCTTAAAATCTGTTGCTTCTTCTTCTATCTGGTTGTCTCTTTATGAGGCTCCTGAAATGACTTTTAAACAAAATTTTTTTATTGGCATATAGTTGATTTACAATGTTGGGTTAGTTTCTGCGGTACAGCAAAGTGAGTCAGTTATACACACACATGTATGCACTCTTTTTTAGATTCTATTCCCATATAGGCCATTACAGAGTACTGAGTAGAGTTCCCTGTGCTATACAGTAGATTCTTATTAGTTATCTATTCCATGAATAGTAGTGTGTATATGTCCCTGCATGCATTGGCGTGCATGTATCCATTTGAATTATGGTTTTCTCTGGATATATGATCCAGCAATCCCACTCCTGGGCATATATCCCGAGTATGTCCTGAAATGCTTTTCTATAATTACCCCACACTCCCTCTCTTCTTCCTCTCCCACTTTCCTCCCCCACTCCTTCTGGCCACTGTAGACAATACCTACAGAGTTGTTTCTCTGGTTAAGGCTTCCATTTGTCCCCAGTTGCCTGCACGGTGAACTCCGCAGTCACTAGTGAGGCACCAATGCTGCTTCTTTTTTTTTTTTTTTTTTTTTTTTATCCCAAAGTGACCGGTAATGGTGATGATAACCCAGGGAAGGCAGCCACTGAGAGCTTAGACTTAGTTCTAACCTTCTATTCACCTACCTTCTCTTGGCCTCCAGTTCAAGCATCATTTCAAATTTTATTCCTCCTCGTGACTGTCTTCTGTCTTCCTATAGTCCTCACATAGCCCTATTCCCAGACATCTGGAGGTAATTGATGAAGGATGGGACCCCAAAGTCAGAAGGTTTGTATTTATTTCCAAACAGACTTATTTTAATAAACTGTTTATCATGTTTGAATTAGGGATTAAAAAAAAAGCATTGAATGACGGACTCCCAACCACTGCGCCACCAGGGAAGCCCACCAATGCTACTTTTTATCCTCCCTCAGTTCATCTTTCCAGCCTCATCCCCTGCCACATCGTCCCATGCTCTCTGCTTCTAGCCACTGACCATCTCACTAGTCTCTAAAATTCTGTGCCTTTTACTATTCTGTATCTCCACACATGCAGACCTTGAACCTTGAAAGCCCTCCCTCATTTTCTCTGCCACGCCATTTTTTACTACAACCCAGTCCAGGTGTCTCTACCACTATGCTTTTCCCTGAAATACCAGGTAGAGCATGCTGCTCCATGAAGTCTGTTGAAACCTGCATTATAGTATGTGCCATGTTTTGTTGGAATCACCTTTCTACATGGCTGCCTCTGAATATTTTGAGAGCTCTATAACAGCAGAAAACTGTGTTTTATGCATCTTCTGATCCCTACCTCCAGGCACAGGAGCTGGTGCAAAGCAGGAGCTTGGAAAGTTTGTTTACCAAATGATTCTGTAAGGCAGGCATTTCCGACTGCTATAAGCGTTAAGAAGAGCAAGTTGTCTGTCAGCATTCTCTGAGAAAACCCTATACGTGGGCAATGAATTTTAGCAGCAAGGAAGTTCTGCATGAAATCATCACATGGAGCTACAATAGCAGGGTCTTAAATGGGATCATACCCTGCTAACATTCGTCCATCCACCCATCCACCCATCCACTCATTCAACAAACATTTTTGAGTAGCCACTCAGTGCCAGGCACTATACTAGATGCATCAGCTATAGCAGCTGTGGGGAAAGATTGAGTAGCCTTTATAGGCATACCAGGAAACTCAGCTAATTCTCCCAGCAGTATTCTTTAGGAAAATGAGCAATAGATTATGTATGTGTGTATATTACACACACACACACACATACACACACACATATATATGAAGGGATATTCAAAAATTTTTAACCATCAGCAGGGCATAGAACACTAACCAAGCGGGTGGATCCATTTATTTTACCCTTGAAGCCCTTACACACAGAAAAAATGTGCTGGAATGGCCTGGAAGAAGGTAGGAGAAGGCACAATAAGATGATCTACGAGCAAGCCTAGGACCCAAGGTGCAGCTTTTTTTTTGTTGTTGTTGTTGTGGTACGCGGTCCTCTCACTGTTGTGGCCTCTCCCGTTGTGGAGCACAGGCTCCAGATGCGCAGGCTCAGCGGCCATGGCTCACAGGCCCAGCCGCTCCGCGGCATGTAGGATCCTCGCGGACCAGGGCACGAACCCGTGTCCCCTGCATCGGACTCTCAACCACTGCACCACCAGGGAAGCCCCAAGGTGCAGCTTTGAAGAGAGATTTTAGTCTCTCCATCTGTATTTCTTCCCAGCCTCGCAGGGAGAAAAATCAGTAATGAATTAGAGATTGAAGCATCTTATTTTTTTATTTTTTGAGTAGCCACACACCATTGGTATCCATCTTCTAAATACTAATCTCAGTGCTGAGAAACATGGCATTACTTTAAAAAACAAAGTGGCTTTTTATAAAAATCAGGGCAGTGGTCAACCAAGAGAGATGATAAACCTAGTCCTTACCGGCAGACCTAATAATGATCAGTCAGTTGCATGCTATTTCGCAGCTGATACCTCTTCCAACAACAACAACCACACAAAAAAAAAGGAAAAAATGATACTAATTGCAAAAGTTTCACAGATGTCTGCAGCAGTTGACCAGAGCTCCTGGGTTATTGCTTGTCAGACTATTAATGGGTTTGGCTAACCATGACAGTCATTACTTTTCCCCCTCCTGTGAGCTACTTTCTGTGTAATTTATGCATAGGTTTTGCCAAGATTTGACAACTTTCAGGATATTAACATAAAATTAGACTGTAGAGCTGAATAATGGGTGGCTTTAAAATTAGCTGTGGTGAAAACCAATCAAACAGAATTGGCTATCCCTTTGCATTGCTGCTAAGTTTATTATTATTGTCTTTCTGCATATAAGAGTTCATGTCAGCAATTCTGCACAGATTAGAGAAAAGAGGAGGGACTGAGAAGGGCATGATATCCTATGACCTTGGAGAAAGGGTTCTTTGTAACACAGGCAAGCTCCCACCAGATAGAATGCCTGACAAGGGCTTAAACGAACTTGTGCAGCCACCATTTCTGAAATTCACCAAAGCACACCCACATTTTGAAGCTCATCTGAGAGGAGAACTTTCCCTTTGCCATCTCTCGGTTCCACACAGCTTGCTCCGTGAATGCCATTACAGAATGTGATGTGCGTGTTAATAAGCCAGGACATCTGGTAACCAGCTTTTTTCTGATTCATTAACTGACTCTGCTTCTGTGGCCAGGGGGCATGAGAGGAGAAACTGGAAGGTTTTGCTTTCAGCAAATGGACACTTGATGTACGCCTTGCTGCCCAGGACTTGCCTCAACTTTTAAACTTTACCCTAAGGTTAGCACTGAAATGCAGGCAACCTTTGGTGAACAGTATCTTGTCCCATATAGAAAAGAGATAGTATTTAAATCAGTCCCTATAGACTGAGAATGCAGGAAGGAGGAAAGGAATCTGAGAAATCTTATAGCCTATGTCCTATTTTAAAGCAGGAGATAAGGGACGTGAAGAATTTGCTTAGGGTCACACAGGTATAGTGGTGGCAAAGCAGGGGCCAGACTCCAGGTCTCTTGAACCCACTAACTTTTGCTTTTTTATTTGCCTTACTGTTGTTTTTGAGGTCACGAAGCATTGCTTTACTTTTCTTTTTTGACCTCCCATTCATATGCCTTTAGAATATTCCAGCAGATTACAGGTACTGAATGCATCCTCCTGCCTCCTCTAATAAGTGATTAGGGACCCATTCAAGTGTAGATAAAAGGTACCTAGGGATAGTTAATTTAAACTTCTGAAGAATGGACAACTTCAATCCAGGTTTTGAACAACCCTAGGGAATAGAACTAACTAGAATACAATGAGAAAACTCTAATGGAAAATAGAGCAAGGTTATGAAAACCTCCCAATTATCAAGGTGTTTAAAATTAAAAAAAAAAACACTATTATCCCATCAGAAAGTGTTTTTTGTTTTTTGGGTTTTTTCTTAACCTTCTTATTGAAGTAAATCAGGTCCAAATGCTCGAGAGAGTGATAGAGTAAAGGAAGTCTGACTTGATGGTACATGTTGGGAGATGAAATAGACAATGAAGTTTCCACATGTTGTTTTTATGCAGTAATTAGAGACTGTCACACACCGTTTCATTTTTTCATTTCCTTGGGCTTATTTGCATGTTGGAACTTCCTTTGGAGCAGAATGGAGAGCATCGTACTGGCAAACTGGCACCCAGCTGAAATGAGCAGTGGCTCGTGGGTGGGCTTCCCACCTCTGAGGCAGGAAGGAAGCCAGAGGCAGGTAGTGTCAAGGCACAGAGGACAGCTAAGCTGCGAGTGGTGCAGCTGCCCTGGACATCTTTCACACGGCACCTCATCCCGCCTGGGTCGAATGCTGACTGAGCCCTCTAATTGGTCTTCATGGAACACTTTGCTCCCCTAAGCTGATATCCTTTTTACAGCACTTTCATTTCATCCCAATTATCTTTCCTTTTCTATTTGCCTGGGCAGACTTGAAGGCAGGTACCCTATCTTTCCTATTGCCAGGCACAATATGGTTCCCATGGGTCTTTAGCAAATCTAAATAAATAAGCTTTTCATGTCTGTATCCTTATATTTTCTATCTTTTTACAATTCTTTGGCATTGTAAAAAAAAAAATACAAAACCAGAATAGACTTAGCAGTTTTCATTTAATGAGGACTGTGACTAGATGTAAACTCCAGAACTCTTTTGAATGTCAATTGTGTTCTAAAAATTTGCTGCTTTCTACTACTAAGCTGTTACTAGTGAACTGAGAAATTCCAGGAAGCTAGAGGTAGAAAGAAACTTCATTTGTCTAAGATGAATTATCTTTCTGGACAGCTTTGCAACTAACTTCTTAAATGACCTAGGACCATAAGAAGAATTGAATTACATGGGCATGGTTTGACTTATGACACAGTGAAAGAATCTCTAAAAATCATATTGTTGGGCTTCCCTGGTGGCGCAGTGGTTGAGAGTCCGCCTGCCGATGCAGGGGACACAGATTCGTGCCCCGGTCCGGGAAGATCCCACATGCGGCGGAGCTGCTAGGCCTGTGAGCCATGGCCGCTGAGCCTGCACGTCCGGAGCCTGTGCTCCGCAAAGGGAGAGGCCACAACAGTGAGAGGCCCATGTACCGCAAAAAAAAAAAAAAAAAAAAAATCATATTGTTGTCAGAAACCAATTCCTTGACAAGTTTAAAATGCCATCTTAATTAAATCCTTTAACTAAATCAGTTCTTTTAAAATAAGGATAAGCATCAAGAAAAAATTAAAAAGAAACTTTAATTGATCCCACCTCCAGAGGCAAGCATTATTACTATTTTGCTATTTATTCTTTGCTTTTTTGAGTGTGACTATAGATACATTTTATATACATTTTTCACAGAAAGATGAGTAATTATGCAGCTAGTACTTTTCTGGCATAAAAGGCATCAAGAACATTTTTTCAGTACAGATATTTCTACTACATCATTTTAATGGCTATATAGTGTTGTAGCACATAGGCATCATGTATTTCATTTAGGCAATCTCCTTTTCTTTAGATACCTGGGTTGTTTTAAATTTTTTCTTATTATAATCACTGTGATGATCATTCTTGAATATCCATCTTAGGTATATCTTTATTTCCTTGGGATACATTTTCAGAAGTAGACATGCTTAGCAAAGGCTATGCCCATTTTTAAGGCTTTTGATGCATATTGCCATTTGCCTTCCAGAAAAGTTGTATTAATTTAGAATCCCACCAGCAGAGCATGAGGCCCTTGTTTCCTTGCTCCCCTGCCAACACTCAGCATTATGGTTCTTTTTAATCTTTGCTAATCTGAATAGTGAAAAATGATGTCTCTTTGTTGTTGTAATTAATTCATTCTTGAAACCAGCATTTCTGAAGATAGCATGGCACCGACTTGCTCCTGTACATGGTTGACTACGTCAGTAGTTATACCTAGAATTCATTATTACTTGTATTTTATAGTACTGTCATGGTTTTATAGCAGGTAAAACCAACCTGTTTAGACCACAAGACTGTTTGATCTCCTGGAAAATAGAGATTTATATAAATAAAGCATGGGGGCTGTCTTCTTCCTTTGTGCCTGGGAAAATACAAAAGGCAATAAAATTTTTTTTTAACATCTTTATTGGAGTATAATTGCTTTACAATGGTGTGTTAGTTTCTGCTTTATAACAAAGTGAATCAGTTATACGTATGTTCCCATATCTCTTCTCTCTTGCGTCTCCCTCCCTCCCACCCTCCCTATCCCACCCCTCTAGGTGGTCACAAAGCACCGAGCTGATCTCCCTGTGCTATGCGGCTGCTTCCCACTAGCTATCTACCTTACGTTTGGTAGTGTATATATGTCCATGCCTCTCTCTCACTTTGTCACAGCTTACCCTTCCCCCTCCCCATATCCTCAAGTCCATTCTCTAGTAGGTCTGTGTCTTTATTCCTGTCTTACCCCTAGGTTCTTCATGACATTTTTTTTTCTTAAATTCCATATATATGTGTTAGCATACGGTATTTGTCTTTCTCTTTCTGACTTACTTCACTCTGTATGACAGACTCTAGGTCTATCCACCTCATTACAAATAGCTCAATTTCGTTTCTTTTTATGGCTGAGTAATATTCCATTGTATATATGTGCCACATCTTCTTTATCCATTCATCCGACGATGGGCACTTAGGTTGTTTCCATCTCCGGGCTATTGTAAATAGAGCTGCAATGAACATTTTGGTACATGACTCTTTTTGAATTCTGGTTTTCTCAGGGTATATGCCCAGTAGTGGGATTGCTGGGTCATATGGTAGTTCTATTTGTAGTTTTTTAAGGAACCTCCATACTGTTCTCCATAGTGGCTGTACCAATTCACATTCCCACCAGCAGTGCAAGAGTGTTCCCTTTTCTCCACACCCTCTCCAGCATTTATTGTTTCTAGATTTTTTGATGATGGTCATTCTGACCGGTGTGAGATGATATCTCATTGTAGTTTTGACTTGCATTTATCTAATGATTAATGATGTTGATCATTCTTTCATGTGTTTGTTAGCAGTCTGTATATCTTCTTTGGAGAAATGTCTGTTTAGGTCTTCTGCCCATTCTTGGATTGGGTTGTTTGTTTTTTTGTTATTGAGCTGCATGAGCTGCTTGTAAATTTTGGAGATCAATCCTTTGTCTGTTGATTCATTTGCAAATATTTTCTCCCATTCTGAGGGTTGTCTTTTGGTCTTGTTTACGGTTTCCTTTGTTATGCAAAAGCTTTTAAGTTTCATTAGGTCCCATTTGTTTATTTTTGTTTTGATTTCCATTTTTCTAGGAGGTGGGTCAAAAAGGATCTTGCTGTGATTTATGTCACAGAGTGTTCTGCCTATGTTTTCCTCTAAGAGTTTGATAGTTTCTAGCCTTACATTTAGGTCTTTAATCCATTTTGAGTTTATTTTTGTGTATGGTGTTAGGGAGTGTTCTAATTTCATTCTTTTACATGTAGCTGTTCAGTTTTCCCAGCACCACTTATTGAAGAGGCTGTCTTTTTTCCACTGTACATTCCTGCCTCCTTTATCAAAGATAAGGTGACCATAGGTGCGTGGGTTTATCTCTGGGCTTTCTATCCTGTTCCATTGATCTATATTTCTGTTTTTCTGCCAGTACCATTACTATCTTGATTACTGTAGCTTTGTAGTATAGTCTGAAGTGAGGGAGCCTGGTTCCTCCAGCTCCGTTTTTTCTTTCTCAAGATTGCTTTGGCTATTCGGGGTCTTTTGTGTTTCCATACAAATTGTGAAATTTTTTGTTCGAGTTCTGTGAAAAATGCCAGTGGTAGTTTGATAGGGATTGCATTGAATCTGTAGATTGCTTTGGGTTTAGAGTCATTTTCACAATGTTGATTCTTCCAATCCAATATCACTGATGAACATAGATGCAAAAATCCTCAACAAAATACTAGCAAACAGAATCCAACAGCACATTAAAAGGATCATACACCATGATCAAGTGGGGTTTATTCCAGGAATGCAAGAATTCTTCAATATATGC
Organism: Lipotes vexillifer; assembly: GCF_000442215.2. Lineage (NCBI taxonomy): Eukaryota > Metazoa > Chordata > Mammalia > Artiodactyla > Lipotidae > Lipotes > Lipotes vexillifer. The sequence continues at coordinate 1,503,408 of NW_006788075.1, forward strand.
AAATCAATCAATGTGATACGCCATATTAACAAATTGAAGGAGAAAAACCATATGATCATCTCAATAAATGCAGAGAAAGCTTTCAACAAAATTCAACACCCATTTATGATAAAAACCTGCAGAAAGTAGGCATAGAGGGAACTTTCCTCAACATAATAAAGGCCATGTATGACAAACCCACAGCCAACATTGTCCTCAGTGGTGAAAAACTGAAACCATTTCCACTAAGATCAGGGACAAGACAAGGTTGCCCACTCTCACCATTCTTATTCAACATAGTTTTGTAAGTTTTAGCCACAGCAATCAGAGAAGAAAAAGAAATAAAAGGAATCCAAATCGGAAAAGAAGAAGTGAACCTGTCACTGTTTGCAGATGACATGATACTATACATACGGAATCCTAAGGATGCTACCATAAAACTACTAGAGCTAATCAATGAATTTGGTAAAGTAGCAGGATACAAAATTAATGCACAGAAATCTCTGGCATTCTTATACACTAGTGATGAAAAATCTGAAAGTGAAATTAAGAAAACACTCCCATTTACCATTGCAACAAAAAGAATAAAATATCTAGGAATAAACCTACCTAAGGAGACCAAAGACCTGTATGCAGAAAACTATGAGACACTGATGAAAGAAATTAAAGATGATAGATGGAGAGATATGCCATGTTCTTGGAAAGGCAATAAAATTTAAAAGCCATACTTTGCTTGGTGCTGAGGGAGAAAGGAATGAGATGGTTGAAAGATGACAGTGCTATTGGTCAGCCCAGTGAATGGCATCCATTGGCTATAGCACAACTGCTAGAGGTGACTGTGTTGGTATCTGTAACGTGTTGATGTGTGAAGTGAACAAAATGAATCCCATTCCTCAGGGGAGTCCTGCATATGTCAAGTATATTGTCTCATTAAGCCAATCCATTTATCAACCCACTGAATGCCAATTAAATTGCACAGGATGGTGCAGGTATATGGTGGGCTATTGGTGCCAAACTTTATTGCAGCTGAGCTTTTCTGGCGCAGTATGTTCCACCCAGCAAAATGGTAGGCATGTCAAAGCCAAATTAAATGTGCTTGAAATAATGCCTTTAAAGAGGACAAAATGCCGCAACCTGGCAAAAGAGAATGTGAAATGTAATGTCAGTTCTTAGTGTACTTTTAGTTCCAATGAAGTTGTCAAGGCTCAGATCCAGCCAGTGCCAAATGTCTTCACAGCGTGCAAATTAGATCAGTGTAATTTCATCAGGAGAATGATCAGACTCTGCTGTAGTTATGGCTGAATTCACTGCTTCTGCCGAGGGCTGGGCTGAGGACCATGGGGCCCAGCTGAGCTTGCACTGCCATCCTCAGAACGAGAGAGAACCTGATTTAATGCAATGTTCTCTTGATGCCATTGTTGAAAGTCAGCCCCACCTCTCAGACACATTGCTAAATGAGCATCTAACAGAGATTACAATGAGTTTGTTTGGAATTTAAAAAAAATCTGTTTAGTGAAAATTAACCCCCGAGTAAGTGAAATACTAAGCCAGCTGCCAGGAGGGTATTAGAAGCAGAAGAGCTTTATGTTTGTGATTAAACATGAAATTTGTATGAAAACATGTAGGTATTGGTATTAAATACTTAGAGTATTCAAATTTCAGATATGTTTGGAAATATATAATATATATATAATCTAATTCATTGATATCATGATAAATATTCTTAAGAGGCACTAGAGGTAAATAAATTGCTAATGCAAAATAAAGATTACTGAAGATTTCTAACTAAAAATCAGTTGCCCAATAAGAATGCTGTGACTAATTTTCAGTGTTAAGTATAGGAGAAATGGGTCAAGGTATATATCTTGGAAAGTAAACTGCAAGTGGTTTAACATTTGGAATAAATTGAAATAAACTGATTTTATCATGAGGTCACTTTTCACCATAAAATTGTTTCCTGTTTTGAAGTTTTGTACCAGAGCAATAGTATCAAGATTCCTTTTTGAATTTGTTGCCATATCCCCAGTAAAGAAAAAGAAATCCTAACGCTTGCGTGACATTCCCAAGGGCCTCTAGAGAACTTACAGTGTTTCATGTTTAAAGAAGTTGTGGTTGATTTTCAGCCTTTTCAAACCATATACATTCTGCTAATACAATAATAACGTACTTTCTTTTAATTCCTATTTGCCTATTTTAAAATGTTCATTGTATGATCTTTAAAAATATATATTAACAATGCTAATTAATGAAGAAGAAAATGTAAAATACCCATAATTCACTATCCAGACATAACAACGCCAATACTTTTATATATTTGTTCTAGTCCTGAGTCAGTATACACCTGATTTTTTTTTTCAAGTTGGGGTCCTATTGTTTATATAGTTTTGTCTTCTGCCTTTTATATATCATGAGCATTTTTCTATGCCAGTTAAACAGTTTTAAAAATGATTTTAATGCTGCAGAATACTCTGTTGGGTGTAACATCCCCAGTGATTGGATATTTGTTTTATTATTTAGCTATTTACCTTCACAATGAACATCCTTACAAATACATCTTTGTCCATATCTAATTAGTTTCTTTGGACAGATTTCTAAGTGGAATTACTGAGTTAAAGGTATGAGTTTTCAAAGTTCTTATTATTACCATGCTGCTTCTCAGAATCTGTCTGTAAATCTACAATTTATAGCCCCAAGAAAAACAGTACCTTTACAGAATCAGATACCTAAAACAATTCATTTTTATATTCCAACAGCTGTATTATGACTTCTACATGTCAAACCTTAAATTTCATAGAAATGGGATGAAGAATAGTTCACAGCACTCTAAAACTACCTGAAATCTGAGAATAAGACTATGGCTGCCCTCCTTCTGTTATTATTCACACTAAAGATATATGTGTACCCTCGGTTACTGGAAAATAATATAATTGATTGGTACAATGAACTTAGAACATGCTTAAAGTCAATGAAACATTATCCCAAGGCTTGAAACTATTTTGACATTCTCCCAGTATATTTAATTGGTATAGAAAAGCCAATTATTTACTAAAAGCTACTGTTAAACTTTGAATTACTTTTCATTCCTATATATCTTTTCAGCATCATTTAGACTCTGTACTGTGGAGCTTTCTTTCCTGTTTCATTTTAGCAATAGGCACAAGACCCAAGCCTATCTCTGGGGCTTGCCAAGACCCAGATGCCAAGCCCTGGAACACTCTTGTAGCAATATCTGTCCTTTTGGTGAGCTCCGTGGGCAGTTGTGTACTCAGCTTGGTACTGCCTCTGAGGATGTTATACGGTCAGTCTACTGGTATTTGGGCTGGGTGCTCTCTGAGGAAACATTTGCCTTTCTGCTCACTTTGAATATGTAGCAGATAACATTAGAGCTATTCATTATGTAGAAAAATAATGTTTTCTACACAAAAGCATTTGTTTTAAAATCTTAATTGTTTAATTGCTAGTGTCTCATTCCAACCTAGTTTCCAGCTGTTTGTGAATTTTTTCAGGAGTCAAGAGAGACACTGACTCTTTCAGTTCTGGAAAATTTTGAACAACTGCCCCAAATTCATGGAAAGTGGCCAGATTTGCATTCAGGAGAGGCTCTTACAATTTATGATAGTTGAAAAAATTATTAATACCTCCAAGATGCTTCCTCAAAAGTGTTTCCTAACTTACTGTGTTCAGAGTATTTTCTAAATGAAAACCGTACTCTGACCCACTATGATAATTGGTTTCCTGTCATTAGATGACTAAAGATCTGTTTTAATGTCTTTTTCAATCAAGAGATTGAAATCCATGTTCAAATAATACCAGTGATTTATTTAAAGTTATTATCAATTTAGCATAAAGAGTAATCCCAACTCTTTTCCTTTTTGAGTATGCAAGATTAGTCAAACAAGAAAAAATGCAATTAAATTAACATATTGCCTCCAACAATTTTTAATTTTTCAAGTGAAAAGATAAAAATGCATTTATGAATATTTTGCCTAGTATATGGAAAATAAGATCTAATACCACATCAAAACACATGGACTTCTTCAGATAAGTCTTTATCCTATTATTTTTAGAAATTGCTAGATTTTAGCTCCTTAATAAACAGTTTATCATGAGTTTATGAAAATGTAGTTCATTTTCATTGATAATGAAGTATTCAAATTTTCACACTTCTTTAAAAGTATATTTTCCATAACAGTTTAAAATCAGAAATTTGTTTCCATTTATTTTGGGGTTTTTTTTAACATCTTTATTGGAGTATAATTGCTTTACAATGGTGTGTTAGTTTCTGCTTTATAACAAAGTGAATCAGTTATACATATACATATGTCCCCATATCTCTTCCCTCTTGCGTCTCCCTCCCACCCTCCCTATCCCACCCCTCTACGTGGTCACAAAGCACTGAGCTGATCTCCCTGTGCTATGCGGCTGCTTCCCACTAGCTATATTTTTTAGTCTTTTTTAAAGAGAACGTTATTTATATAATCTTTGAGTTAAAGTACTAAATGAGTGATTAACATTTTCTACCATAATTTGAAATTGTGCACATATAAATGTCTTTTTTCTGCAGTGAAATCAGAAGAACTTCCTATTAGATATCAGTTGAATATTTATCCACCTTTCAAAAGAAGTAGGAAAAATCCCTGCTACAAAGACCATTTAAATGTGGTTTCCCTAATATCTAAATGATTAATAAGATTGAGGCTCAATTTGACAGAATGTGGATAGACAGTTCCCAGGTAAGCCCAGTGCAATGAGAATTGTTGATTGGGTAGCAAAATGGTAGCCAATGATCATTTGAAGGCATTAGGTTTTGGTATCTCTGTTTTATTATAAAGGGGATAATTTCTTTTTAACTATTGACTTTGGAAACAACCCAAATTAGCCCAAGTGATTTGGGTTAATATATCCTGTTTTGCAAAACTATCAATTTGAATAAAACTATAACTAATTACTGTATGAACCAGACAACTAAGAGAGGTCTTTTGGTTTGCATTTGGCACCAGGCTCAGACTCAACAATGATACAAAAACTACTGAACCACATTTAACTTTGCTCCTTTCTCTTCAAACCTATACTTTCTTTCACTTCTTAAATATGTACTCTCATCTGTTTCTTGTTCCTATGTACAGGGTCTAAAATCTTCCAGCCAAGGCATCTTTCCGTTAGAGAGAGGACCCAACACATAGTGATATCACTGGTCACAACTTTCTCTTGTCACTGGCTTCAGTGAGCAGTATGACACCAGGGCTACATTAGCTTTGGTCTACTTGTTCTTTCTGACTGAGTCTAATGGTCACTCTGTTCTCCATGTAGTCTGAACAAACTGGGAAAAACTTTTTTTCTGTCCCTATAGGGAACAAAAAAAATTTTTCCTATAGAGAAAAAAAAAATCTTTGGGCTGGAAATCAGCAACCCAGATGTGAGCAGGACAGTAATCTGTCTCTGCTTTGGCTCTTTCACAGATAATCCCTTAGGTCAGGGGTTCCCCAGTCCCCGGGCCGTGGACCAGTACCAGTCCACAGCCTGTTAGGAACCAGGCTGCACAGCAGGAGGTGAGTGGGGAGTGGGTGAGTGAAGCTTCATCTGCCACTCCCCATCACTCCCCATCACTCGCATTACCGCCTGAACCATCCCCCAGCCCCAGTCCATGGAAAAATTGTCTTCCATGAAACCGGTCCCTGGTGCCAAAAAGGTTGGGGACTGCTGACTTAGGCCCATATTTTCCTCCTGCTTGAGAGCAGTGATGGCACCAGCACAGCAGTCTCTGGCCAGAGCCTGAGACTGAAGCAATAAGCTGCAGCGTGGGTGGGTGTGAGTAGGAGGAAGGATCAGGGTGGTAGAGATGTGGACAGGAGGGTTGCCTAACTGGAACAGTGGCTACACTTTGAGAAACAGGGCATGGAAAAGTTGCAAGCTTTACATAGGGCAGAAATATTCAGGCCTTGAAATTCTGCAAGTAAGATTGGTATTAAGAAGCAATTATAATTTTGTGTACAGAGAAGTGACGTTCACGCAACTTCAAGCTGCTTGGAAGTTTCCAGTTTTGTCTTCCTTATATTTTCCTTTTCCTGTACTCTTCTTTATCCCTTTTCTCTTTTTGTTTTTCTCTTAAAAAGCTCTCATCAGGTGACATAAGCAAAAGTGCCAGAGTGAGAACTTCTGAAAATTCTCTCCTTCATAAAAAGCAATGAGAAAACTGGCAAAAATGGTCAGCATCAATTTCTTGAAATTGTGAAAATTAACCAAAGAAGTTCAGCAATTCAGAAACTGTTCAGTTGAGAAAGATAGTTGAGCCATGGTAAGAACAGTAAGGTTTGTGGCATTTCAACTTGCCCTTTTCTCATCTGCACTTCCCAGCTCAGTGGTAGCCTTGAAAACTAACAGTCCATAATCATAGTGAAAACCAGCAGTCTGGCAGCCATTGGAAGGAGCAGAATATAGTTGGAACTCCTTAAAAGTTCTGTTCCCAGAGAACCAGCATTATTTGACTTATCTAGTGGTTCTCTAGAACACTCTACTTGCAAGGTTGTCTTTATTTGACCTTACTCAGAGCTCCTCCAGTGTGAAAAGTCTTTTCTTTGGGGCTTTTGTAGAAAACAATTACAGAAAATTGTTAACATTGTAGCTGCCTGAGTCATGCATAGCAGTTGGAGCAAACAACAGACTAATCAAAAAGCTTAAAAGGAAAAGTTGGGAAATAAGATGTCCATAAGGGCTTTGGTAAACTCTGAGATATTCCTGGTAATCTAGAAAGCTGTCCAGGGCTGTGTGTCTTCTCAGGAAAGCCCTCCAAAGGCCTTAGGTTCTCACCCTTGGCTGATGTTGAGGTTCTGCACAAGCTGAAAGGGAAGGCTAAGGCAGTGTTCTCAACTAACGGCCTGGCACAATGATGGAGGCATATCCTAACATGCACTCAGAGCGCTTTGTCAAAGATAAGGAGACTCATTGGTTCTAGGCATTGGAGGAAATCTCTGCCTAATCATAAGCTGACAACTAACCTAACTGAGCAGAGATTTCAGTGGCCAAAAATGACAAAGAATACAGACTTGATAGAATTAGTTCAGAAAAGTCACCAAACAACAACAAACAGCAGTAGCAACAAATCCTGGGGAGGGGGAGATTCTGATTTCCATAGTTCCCACATTACATTATTTAAAATGTCAATTTTTGGGCTTCCCTGGTGGCGCAGTGGTTGAAAGTCCGCCTGCCGAAGCAGGGGACACGGGTTCGTGCCCCAGTCCAGGAAGATCCCACATGCCGCGGAGCAGCTGGGCCCATGAGCCATGGCCGCTGGGCCTGTATGTCCGGAGCCTGTGCTCCGCAACGGGAGAGGCCGCAGCAGTAAGAGGCCCGTGTAGCACACACACAAAAAAATGTCAATTTTTCAACAAGAATTTATGAAACATGCAAAGAAATAAGAAATTTGGCCTATAACGTGAAAAAAAGCAATCAATAGAAAATGTCCCTTAGGAAGCTCAGATATTGGACAGATTAAACAAAGACTTCAAATCATCTATTTTAAATATGTTCAAAGAAGAAAAATAAACCAAGTTTAAAGAACAAAAGGAAGGTATGGGAATGACGTCTTGTTTTGAAGGGTAGTTTTACTGGATAGAGGATTCTTCGCTCTCATTCTTTTGCTTCAGCATTTTGAATATGTCACCCCTCAGCTTTCTGGCTTTCATGCTTTCTGATAGAAATAAGCTGTTAATCATATTGAGGATTCCTTGTCTGAGAGGAGTTGCATCTCTCTTGCTGTCTTAAAGAATCCGTATTTGTTTTTGTCTTTCCAAAAATGTGATGTGTTGAGGTGTGGTTGTCCTTAATTTTATCCTACTTGGAGTTTGTTGAGCTCCTGGGATGTATAGATTAATGTTTTTCATTAGATTTGGGTACATTTCCCATCATTAGTTCTTCAGATATTCTTTTTGCCTCTTTCTCTCCTCTTCTGCTGGAATTTTGTCTAGGCATATGTTATTTGATATGCTTGATGATATTTTACAGGTCTTTGGGATTATGTTCGTTTTTATTCTTTGTTTTTCCGTTCTTCAGACTGGTTAATCTCAATTGACCTGTCTTCAAGTTTACTTATTCTTCTGCCTGCTAACACCTGTTATTAAGCCCTTTTAGTGAATTTTCCATTTAGTTATTGTGCTTTTTGATGCCTCTGTGTGTGTGTGTGTGTGTGTGTGTGTGTGTGTGTGTGTGTGTATACTTTTAAAATAATGTCTATCTCTATATTGGTATTCTCCACTCTACTTAGAGAAAAGATACAGAAAGTGTAAATATATCTGTAACGAGTGAAGATATTGAATTAGTAATAAAAAACATCTCACAAAGAAAAGCCTAAGACCAGATTACTTCACTGATGAAAGCTACCAAACTATTAAAGAAGAATTAACACCGGTACATTGCAAGTTCTTCCAAAAAAATAAAGATGAAAGAATACATCAAAACTCATTGTATGAGACCAATACTGCTATTATACCAAAATTAGACAAAGATAACACAAAAAAAACTACAAGCCAATATTCTTTATAAATATAGATCCCCAAAATCATTAACAAAATACTATCAAACTGAATCCGGTAACATAGAGTATTAAACATCATGTCAAAGTGGAATTTATCCCAGAATGTAAGGTCAGTTTAACACAGGAAAATCGATCAATGTAATGTACCATGTAAATAGAATAAAAGGCAAAACCATGTGATCATCTCAGTAAACACAGAAAAGTCAACTGACAAAATTCAATATCCTTTACTGATAAAAATACCCAAGAAACTAAACATAGGACTTCTTCAGCCTGATAAAGCACACACAGGTGTCCCCCACTTTTCAAAAACTTGCTTTATAACACTTCACTTTTTTTTTTTTTTTTTTTTTTTTTCTTGCGTTATGCGGCCCTCTCACTGTCGTGGCCTCTCCCATTTGCAGAGCACAGGCTCCGGACGCGCAGGCCCAGCGGCCATGGCTCACGGGCCCAGCCGCTCCGCGGCATGGGGGATCCTCCCGAAACGGGGCACGAACCCGCGCCTCCTGCATCGGCAGGCGGACTCTCAAGCACTGCGCCACCAGGGAAGCCCAACACTTCACTTTTACTAAGGACCTACATTCGTAACTTTTCACTAACCAAAAGGAATATGAACAGATCTATACTTTATCTCAAGTTACTTTGTGCATCCCTTAGCAAGATGTATCCTTTGCTAACTGCTTCTTTATTTTACACCATTTGAGCTTACAAAAGGTTTCATAGGAATGCTCTACTTTTGGATAGCAGGGAATCCTGTATACAAAAAACCCCACAACTAACATCATACTTAATGGTGAAAGACTGAAAACTTTCCTACTAAGATCAGAAACAAGATAAGGATGTATGTTCTTCCCACTTCTCTTCAACATTGTACTGGAGGTTCTAGCCAGGGCAATTAGGCAAGAATGAGAAGTAAAAAACATTCTTTATGCTAAGTGAAATAAGTCAGACAGAGAAAGACAAATACCATATGATTTTATTCATATGTGGAATCTAAAAAACAAAACAGAAACAGACACATAGACTTAGAGAACAAACTGGTGGTTGCCAGAGGGGAGGGCGGTGTGGGGACAGACTAAATAAATGAAGGAAATTAAGAGGTACAAGCTTCAGCTATAAAATAAGTAAGTCACAGGGATATAATGTATACATAGAGAATATAGTCAATAATATTGTAACAACTTTGTATGGCAATGGATGGTAACTGGACTTATTGTGATTATTTTATAATGTATAGTAATGTTAAATCACTATGTTGTACACCTAAAACTAATGTAATATTGTACTTAATAACTTAATACAAATAAGTAAAAGATATCAAATATATATATATATATTTCGAATTTTATTTTTTATACAGCAGGTTCTTATTAGTTATCCATTTTATACATATTAGTGTACATATGTCAATCCCAATCTCCCATTTCATCCTCCCCCCACACCCTGCACTTTCCCCCTTGGCATCCATATGTTTTTTCTCTACGTCTGTGTCTCTATTTCTGCCCTGCAAACCACTTCATCTGTACCATTTTTCTAGGTTCCACATATATGCGTTAATTTACGATATTTGTTTTTCTCCTTCTGACTTACTTCACTCTGTATGACAGTCTCTAGATCCATCCACGTCTCTACGAATGACTCAATTTCATTCCTTTTTATGGCTGAGTAATATTCTATTGTATATGTGTACCACATCTTCTTTATCCATTCGTCTGTTGATGGACATTTAGGTTGCTTCCGTGTCCTGGCTATTGTAAATAGTGCTGCAATGAACATTGGGGTGCATGTGTCTTTTTGAATTATGGTTTTCTCTGGGTATATGCCCAGTAGTGGGATTGCTGGGTCATATGGTAATTCTAATTTTAGTTTTTTAAGGAACCTCCATACTGTTCTCCATAGTGGCTGTATCAATTTACATTCCCACCAACAGTGCAAGAGGGTTCCCTTTACTCCACACCCTCTCCAGCATTTGTTGTTTTGTAGATTTTCTGATGATGCCCATTCTGACTGGGCATATGAAGTGATACCTCATTGTAGTTTTGATTTGCATTTCTCTAATAATTAGTGATGTTGAGCATCCTTTCATGTGTTTGTTGGCAATCTGTATGTTTTCTTTGGAGAAATGTCTACTTAGGTCTTCTGCCCATTTTTGGAATGGGTTGTTTGTTTTTTTAATATTGAGCTGCATGTGCTGTTTATATGTTTTGGAGATTAATCCATTGTCCGTTGATTCATTTGCAAATATATTCTCCCACTCTGAGGTCAAATATATTTTTAAAAAGAAATAAAACCCATCCAGATTGGAAAGGAAAAAGCAAAACTCTCTCATTTGCAGATAATATGATCTTGGACATATAAAATACTAAGAAGTCCACTGGAAAAAAAAAAAACGATTAAACTTGGTAAACAAGTTCAGCAAGCTTGCAGGATACAAAATCAATACATAAAAATTAATTATATGTCTCTATGTTTACAGTAAACAATCTGTAAATGAAACTGAAAAAACACAATTCCTTTACAATAGCATCAAAAATAAAATACTTAGAAATAAATGTAACAAAAGAAGAAGTGCAGGGCTTCCGTGGTGGCGCAGTGCTTGAGAGACCGCCTGCCGATGCAGGGGACACGGGTTCGTGCCCCGGTCTGGGAAGTTCCCCCATGCCGCGGAGCGGCTAAGCCCGTGAGCCATGGCCGCTGAGCCTGCACGTCTGGAGCCTGTGCTCCGCAATGGGAGAGACCACAGCAGTGAGAGGCCCGTGTACTGCAAGAAAAAAAAAAAAAAAAAAAAAAAAAAAAAAGGAGACCATCGTTAAGTGAAATTAAAGAAGACTTTCAATGGAAAGATTTCACATGTTCATGGATTGGAAAAAAAAAAAAAAAAAAAAAAAAGAAGTGCAAGACCATCGTTAAGTGAAATTAAAGAAGACTTTCAATGGAAAGATTTCACATGTTCATGGATTGGAAGACTCCCCAAATTGAACTACAGATTTAATGCAAACCCTGTTAGAATCCCAGCTGTCTTTTTTACAGAACTTGGCAAGATATTTAGTACTAAAATTGATATCAAAGTACAAGGGATGGAGAATAGTTGAAACAATTTTTTAAAAGAACAACAAAAAGGGAGGCCTCACATGTTCCCCATTCTAAAATTTAGTATAAAATGAAATTAATCTACACTGTGTGGTACTGGAATGAGTTTATAGATAAAGGTATAGATATAGGTCAGTGGGATAGAATTGAAAGTCCAGAAATAAAGCATGTATTTATGGTCAGTTAATTTTTGAGAAGGATACCACGACAATTCAATGCAGAATGGTCTTTTAACAAAGTGTTCTGGAACAGCTAGGTATCCAGTAGCAAAATAATTGGATTCCTTCTTCATATCATATACAAAAAGTAAGTCAAAATAAGTCATAAACCTAAATATAAATGCTGAAACTATCAGACTCTTAAAAGAAAACATAGGTGTATACTTCATGATGTTGGATAAGCTAATATTTTCTTAGATATGGCATCTAAACAGTATTCAACTACAGAATACATAGATAAATTGAAATTCAACATCGAAAATGTTTCTACTTCAAAGGACACTATCAAGAAATTGAAAAGACAACACAGACACTGGATGTGGTAATGACTTTTTAAATATAACAACAAAGGCACAAACTGTGAAAAAATAATTGATAAGCTGAACTTCCTTAAAGTTAAAAATTTCTGGTCTGTGAAAGACAGGGTTAAGAGAATAAGAAGGCAAAACCACAGACTGGGAGAAACCATTTGCAAAAGGTAAAATATTTGATAAAGGTCTGTTATTCAAAATATATAAGGAACTCTTACGATTCAATAATAAGAAAACAAGCAATCCAATTAAAAAATGAGACCAAGACCTTAACAGACACCTCACCAAAGAAGATATAAAGGTAGCAAATAAGCATATGCAAAGATGCTCCACATTATATGGCATCAGAGAAATGCAAATTAAAACAACAGTGAGAGGGCTTTCCTGGTGGCGCAGTGGTTGAGAGTCCGCCTGCCGATGCAGGGGACACGGGTTCGTGCCCCGGTCCGGGAAGATCCCACATGCCGCGGAGCGGCTGGGCCCGTGAGCCATGGTCGCTGAGCCTGCGCGTCCGGAGCCTGTGTTCCGCAAGGGGAGAGGTCACAACAGTGAGAAGCCCGCGTACCTCAAAGAAAAAAAAAAGATAACCAACAAGGACCTATATATAACACAGGGAATGCTGCTCAATATTCTGTAATAACCTAAATGGGAAAAGAATTTGAAAAAGAATAGATACATGTGTATGTATAACTGAATCACTTTGCTGTACACCTGAAACTAACACAACATTGTTAATCGAGTATGCTCCAATATAAAATAAAAATTAAAAAAAACACAACTAAACATATTCTTATATAATCCAGCAATTATGCTCCTTGGTATTTACCCAAAGGAGTTGTAAACTTTATGCCCACACAAAAGGCTGCATACAAATGTTTATATCAGCTTTATCCATGATTGTCATAACCTAGAAGCAACCAAGATGTCCTTCAGTAGGTGAATGGATAAATAAACTGTGGTACATCAGGCAATAGAATATTATTCAATACTAAAAAGAAATGCACCATCAAGCCATGAAAAGACGTGGAGGAACCTCAGATGCATATTACTAAGTGCAAGAAGTCAAACTGAAAAGAAGTTAATCAGACATATTGTATGAGTCCAACTATATGACATTCTGGAAAAGGTAAAACTATGGAGACTGGAGAAAGAGTAGCAGTTGTGGTGGACTGGGGAGAGGGAGGGATAAGAAGAGCACAGAGGATTCTTAGGACAGTGAAACATTTCTGCATGATATTATAATGGTTGATGCATGTCATTATACATGCCCCAAACCCATAGAATATACAACACCAGGAGTGAACCATAATAACCATAACCATAATAACCATAACTGTAGGCCTTGGGTGATTATGATATGTCAGTGAGGTTTATTACTTGTAACTCTGGTGGGGGATGTTAATAGTAGGGGAAGTCTATGCATGTGTGAGGGCAGGGAGCATATGGGAAAAATCTCTACCTTCCTCTCAGTTTTGCTGTGAACTTAAAACTGCTCTTAAAAAAGTCATATATATGACTTTTAAAAAGGCAAAACACAGAATGGGAGAAAATTTCCAAATCATCTATCTGATAAGAGTCTAGAATTCAGAATATAAAACTGTCACTACTCAAATATTTTTTAAAAACCACAAAACGAATAAAAGGAGAAAGGGGGGCTCCCCTGGTGGCGCAGTGGTTGAGAGTCCGCCTGCTGATGCAGGGGACACGGGTTCGTGCCCCGGTCCAGGAGGATCCCACATGCCGCGGAGTGGCTGGGCCCGTGACCCATGGCCGCTGAGCCTGTGCATCCGGAGCGTGTGCTCCGCAACGGGAGAGGCCGCAACAGTGAGAGGCCCACGTACCACAAAAAAAAAAAAAGGAGAAAGGATTTTTACAGACATTTCTCCAAAGAAGATATACATGGCCGAGAAGCACATGAAAAGATGTCCAGTGTCACTTGGCATCAGGGAAATCTAAATCAAAACTAAAATAAGATAACCCTTAACACCCAACAGCATGGCAGTAATCAAAAATTGAACAAAAGGATGTGGAGAGGGCTTCCCTGGTGGCGCAGTGGTTGAGAGTCCGCCTGCCGATGCAGGGGACACGAGTTCATGCCCCGGTCCGGGAAGATCCCACATGCCGCGGAGCGGCTGGGCCCATGAGCCATGGCCGCTGAGCCTGTGCGTCCGGAGCCTGTGCTCCACAATGGGAGAGGCCGCAACAGTGAGAGGCCCATGTACCGCAAAAAAAAAAAAAAAAAAAAAAAAAAAAAAAAAAGGATGTGGAGAAATTAGAACACTCATACATCGCTAGTCGGAATGTAAATTGATGCAGCCACTTTGGAGAACAGTTAGGCAGTTAAGTTAAACATAAGGTTACCATTTGACCCAGCATTTCCATTCCTAGGGATATACCCAAGAGAATGAAAATATATATCTACAGAAAAACCTGTACACAACTGTTCATAGCAGCTTTATTTATAACAGCAAGATAGTAGAAACAACCCAAATATTCATCACTGATGATTTCATAAACAAAATGTGATATGTCTACACAATGGAATATTTTTCAGCCAGAAAAATGAACGACATACTGAGTCATGCTACAACAAGGATGAACCTTGAAAGCATTGTGCTAAGGGAAAGAAACCAGACACAAAAGGCCACATGTTATATGAATTGATTTATATGAAATATTTAGAACAGATAAATCTCTAGATACAGAAAATTAATTAGTAGTTGCCAAGGGCTAGAGGGAAAAATGGGAAGTAACTACTGTTGGCTTTGGGATTTCTTAGGGGGCTGATGAAAATATTTTGGGATTAGATAGTGACAGTGGGTACACAATCTTGTTAACATTTGAAAAATATAACTGGCACATTTTAAAATGGTAAATTCTATCACGTGTAACTTAGATCTTAATAAAAAAAAAATTCTCACCACGTGCATACACCTGCCCGCCACTGCCAATGTTTATAGTCAAAGTTAACGGTAAAGGATGACTCACACTGTCACATTCACACTGACAGGGAAGGAACATTTTTAACTTCCTCTTCACCTGTATCAAGTCTCTAGTTAGCCTATGAGCAGTGATCCTATTTTACCCTCTCCCAGTCCTCCACACATCAACATTGTATACAACTAAAACCATGTTATTAACACTGCAGATAAGCTAGAAAGAAAATAAATTTTAAAAGGGCAATAAAATATGTTTTATGTGAGAAGAAATTATCAGAACCTTCCCTAAAACTAGTCTGATGATATCACTCCTGCTTTGCGAACACCTACAGGCCCCCTATTTCCTTCAGAAAAGAGTCTACGTTCCTTATTCTGACCTGCAAGGCCTTTGCAGTTCTAGTCCAGCTTCCTAGAATCAGACAAGCACTTTCTAAACTCTAGTCACATTGAATCTCTCACTGTTTTCTGAACATAATTTAAGAGTTTTTATGATTCAGAACCTTTAAACACAGTTTTACGTCAAACTGGAAAGTAGGATGTCTTTGGTTGATGTGCCCTAGAGTGGTTTTATAGCTTTCTTTTCTTAAAATACAAATTAATGGCTCAGTGGTTCCTATTCATAACTCAACCAGTGAACTGTAGGTCTCTTTCCTTTGATAAACATGATCTGTCAGACATATGATACCATCATTCTAAATATTGTGTTAAGAAAAATTATCCAAAATTTAGGAATAAGACAAAGTAGAACTTCTTTCAATGTTATACTGGAGCATTGTTCATCTAGGGGAATGGAGCTTTGTTTCTGTGACTATTGACTGCTGATTAAGGCCCAGACTCTGTGTTTCATGTTAATTATAGATTTTTATTTGGTAGAGATACAAATGAATTCTTCCTCGCAGAAGAGTTAACCACAAATGTTATGGTTTTACTGACTATAGAATATTACGTTGTTTTGTAGCTGACTCAGCAATCTTATTCTGATTTTCTTTCCTCATTTCCTATAAATACTCACGTCCTCGAATACTCTTTGAACCAGTGTTATCATCTTCCTGGTTTCCTTATTAGTGAGTTAAGTACACGCACTTATTCTACACTTGCACAAGAAGTATGTTATTTCCTTTTATGTTTCACAGTTTTACATTAAGTACTAATCTAAGTTGTCCAGTTTTCAGAAATCTTTCCAAGACTTGTGTCATAATCAAATTTTTTAAAATACATTTATTAATTTTATTTATTTATTTTTGGCTGCATTGGGTCTTCGTGGCTGTGTGCAGGCTTTCTCTAGTTGTGGTGAGCCGGGGCTACTCTTCGTGGGCTTCTCATTGCAGTGGCTTCTCTTATTGCAGAGCATGGGCTCTAGGCCCAAGCATGGGCTTCAGTAGTTGTGGCTCGTGGGCTCTAGAGCGCAGGCTCAGTAGTTGTGGTGCACGGGCTTAGTTGCTCCGCAGCATGTGGGATCTTCCTGGACAAGGGCTCGAACCCGTGTCTCCTGCATTGGCAGGTGGATTCTTAACCACTGTGCCACCAGGGAAGCCGATAATCAATTTTTTTTTAACTCCAAAAGATTTTTTAAGAAAAAGTCCATATTTAAAGAAAAATCTTGAGCCTTGTACATTTCAAATCAACCTACTTTCTCGTAGCCCAATGCATTAAGTATGGGTGATGAGCAGAGAGCCTCGCAGGCGTATACCCCTTCTGCATCTGTTTCTTCAGAGTAATATAAATCCTATGTCCTATTTTCACCCACAGGCAGGTCCTTGAAGAGATATTATTTATGAAGTGGAGAAATAAAGGACTCCAAATGATGTAATAGCAAATCTGATTAATGGAATCCATGTGAAATTCTTGACATTCATTTGCCTTAATTGAATGCCTGATCATGACTCCCAGATGTTAGACTTTTTTTTTTTAATGTGGGCGTGTAATATATAAACTTTTTTCTTTCTTTTTCTTTTAGAGGTTTAAATTATTATTCATTTTGGGATTCCCATTAAATTGTGCTGTATCCTCAAACCACTTTTTACCCAACAAATGTTAACAGAAATGCTTTTGTATGAAGTTTATTCACTAATATATAAAAATGCTAAAATAATAGAAGATTAAAAATGCAGCTTGAATTTTGGTATATCCATTTATAATTATTACCCACAAAAGCTTTAAAAAATTAATATGTAGCAAAAAAGAAAAAGCATGCTTAAGAAATGGTGTGTGCAAACTGATAGATGACAGACAAGATGTACGTGGGTTTTAAGAAAAATTATAGGGCAGGATAGACTTACATTCTTGATATTCTTGTTCTTGGCTTATTACCTTTGGTGCAGTAGCTATAGACTTATTCCTGATAACACACTTATTGTTTAAATTCTTCTGTTTTATGAATTACCTGGGTTTTCAACATTTTGCTTTATACCACACTTCTCTAAACACTAATAATATCGTACTTTTTAAGTTTTCCTTTGAGGTTTTTAGGTTTGCTTGGATTTTTTTTTTGTATTTAAGCATAAAAATCTGAATTGAATAAATACAATTCAGATGGAAAGTTAAAATTCTTTATGGAGGGCTTCCCTGGTGGCACAGTGGTTGAGAGTCCACCTGCCGATGCAGGGGTCACGGGTTCGTGCTTCTGTCCGGGAAGATCCCACATGCTGCGGAGTGGCTGGGCCCGTGAGCCATGGCCACTGAGCTTGCGCGTCCGGAGCCTGTGCTCCGCAACGGGAGAGGCCACAACAGTGAGAGGCCCCCGTACCGCAAAAAAAAAAAAAACTTTATGGAAAGTAATTGCTATTTTTATGCCACAATATAAATAATAAGACAAAGAATAATTCTATTTTAAGTGAATTTGCATGGTTTTGATAACTTTAAGGGAAATGAATCTTTGGTTCCTGCTTTAATTCAGATGAGAAGCAAAGGATTTTATGTATAAAAGATTTTTCAATATGCTTCATTGCTACAAAGTTTCTTTTATTTCCCTAATGGATTACTTCCCTATTATGAAGAAATGACTCTCTAAAGGACAGTCATTTATTACACCTGAGCCTTCCTGGTCCCACTTGCACCACATGCTGCTTAATAATTTGCCATAATTTAGGAAGGTTGCCATGATTTAGGAAGGTTGCCATGACCGCTCAGTTAAACAATGGCTTTGGATGCAGCCTATAGCATGAGGCACATCCTTAGCATACACTGAGAACCATCTTGTTAATTTGACAGAAGCCAGCAACAACCACAGTGTTATGACTATCCCGCAGACAACAGACAACCTATCCCGGAGCACTAAAGTAGTCACTAGTTTTCTTTGATACAACTAGGCAGATGTGGTGTTGCCATAGGGTAGAGATGGAGCCATGGAGAGAAAGAAGTAGACTACGATCTAGGAAACTGGATTTCTAATTCTGGCTCTAATACTCTTTATTTAGCTTTTGACCCTTGGGTAATGGTATTCTGAGCTTCGGTTTCCTCCTCAATATAGAATGTGAGCTATAGCTGATAATTTCTTTGACATTTCCCTAATCAATGGCACACTTCTATATAAGTTATGCTAAAGGTAGAAAATATTTTGCAAAATATTACCAGGGTATTTATGAAAAGTCTCACTGGCTTATTTCCATGCTGCATCCTGAAACAATGTGATTAAAAATCAAACATTATAAGACAGGATAACTAGTTTAAAACTGTAATTGTCAAAAAATTTTATTTACTTCTGGACCAAGTGATATAGAATTGCCAGACAATATACTTTAACAGTAGTTTTATGGCAGAGCTTCCCGTGGGGAAAACAGACACATGTCCTTATGTCTAGATAATGAAATCTCAGGGATAAAGGAAATCTGAATGAGTTATGAAGATAAATTTTACTGAATTCACAGTTATGCCTTGGACCAGTCTTGCATTATTAAGGTTTGAAATAATCCCCATCTGGTAAATTTTTTAGACTGTGGAAAATAGATAGAATGTATTCAATAAACGGTATAGGTATAGTCCTCGAAATAAATGAATTCACTTGGTACATAATTAAAACGGATTTAAAACTAACACTTTAACTTTCAGCTTCTTTTTTTTTTTTTACTGTATCATTTCAATAATAATCTATTTGTGAAATTCAATGTGTAATTTTATTTTTTACCTTCATAGGTCTGCTTAAAGTAAATGAGTATTAATTTACATGGACTATAATGTCTAGGGCAATATGACTGTGTGGTTCTCTTTGCATGATACCTAGTATTAGTAGAGTAGAAATGTGAAACACTGCAGTGCTTCCTAGTACAGTGCAAAGGTCATAAATTTGGAGCTGGCATATCTAGTTTCTTTTCAAATCATTTCTGACTGATAACGGACAAGCCAGTTAGAGTTTCTGAGACATTTTCCCCATTTATAGAAATAGGCATAATAATATTATCCAGGATCTTTCCAATGTGTAAACAATAACATAAAACAATAACATTTATTTGCAGGGTAGTATCTGTGCACGTACACTCAAGTAAATTATTTTTCCCTTCTTGCTAGACGTTAAGAGCAAGAGACGCACTTGGAGGTTTGTTCAGGTATAGGAAAGGAGATGGATGAAGAGTGGAAGGACAAGGACAGCATTTTACAGGTTTTCAAAATATGACATGTGCAGCTCGTCTCTTTAACAAAAAGCGCTACCGGGCTTCCCTGGTAGCGCAGTGGTTGAGAGTCCGCCTGCCGATGCAGGGGACACGGGTTCGTGCCCCGGTCCGGGAAGATCCCACGTGCCGCGGAGCGGCTGGGCCCTTGAGCCATGGCCACTGAGCCTGCGTGTCCGGAGCCTGTGCTCCGCAATGGGAGAGGCCACAACAGTGAGAAGCCCGCGTACCACAAAAAAAAGCACTACTAACGCCTGTCCCACAGCACCTGTGAGCATTAATTAAGAAAATGTCTTAAATGCTTTGAGGTTTTCTCTTTATAATTTCTGAAATAGAAATAGCTTGTTTTACTTGATATAAAGGATATCTGCCATATCTTTATAAAGACTTTCTATACCTAAATAAAGAGAAAAAATTCCCCAAAGAATGGGATTCTATATGTACAATATTTTGAAATCTGATTTTTTCATAATAATATCAATTGAAGAACTCCTGTGTCAAATACAGATTTACTACATATTTTGAATGGTTGAATAGCATTCCATTATATGGATATATTACAATTTATTTAAGCAATTCCAAATTGTTTGATATTATCTTGCTTATAGGAGTGAAAAATTGGAAGCTATAATCAACTTTGCTGTACGTAAATACTTGTGCACTTGTCTGAGTGCTTCCTCAAGATAAATTAGTCAACAGCTATGCCCTGTATTCAGACTTGACATATGGTGCTGAAAGCCAGTGTATTACTTACCTTTATCGCATTTAAAAACTCACCCCCCAAACTTAGTGGCTTGAATAACAATAATCATATATTATTACCTATGGTTTCCATTGGTGAGAAATTCAGACACACTAGGGTTAGTTTGGCTGTACTTTGCGATATCTGGATCTCAGCTGGAAGACTAGAAGTCTAGGGGCTGCAGTCATATGAAGGCTTGGTCATTCACTCATATTTCTAGGTGTCTGGTGGTTGATGTTAAGCACTGGCTGAGTGCCTACCTTCTTCACATGGTGGTGGCTGGGTTTCAGGAGACAACGTCTAGAGAAAGAGAGAGAGAACACTAGGTAAAACCATATTGCATTTTATGCCTTGGAAGTCACACAGTATCACTTCGCCACATTCTGTTAGTTGAAGTAGTTACAAAGGTCACCAAGGTTGGGACTTCCCTGGTGGCGCAGTGGTTAAGAATCTGCCTGCCAACGCATGGGATGTGGGGTCAGTCCCTGGTCCGGGAAGATCCCACATGCTGTGGAGCAACTAAGCCTGTGCGCCACAACTACTGAGCCTGTGCTCCAGAGCCCGCAAACCACAGCTACTGAGCCTGCGTGCTGCAACTACTGAAGCCTGTGTGCCTAGAGCCGGTGCTCTGCAGCAAAAGAAGCCATCACAATGAGAAGCCCGTGCACCGCAATGAAAAGTAGCCCCTGCTCGCCACAACTAGAGAAAGCCCTTGCGCGGCAACAAAGACCCAATGCGGCCAAAAATAAATTAATTTTAAAATAAAGAAAAGGTCACTGAGGTTCAAGGGGAGGGGACATAGACCCCACTGCTCACTGGAGGAGAGTTGATGTTGCATTTATAAAAGCAAAACGTGACATGGATTATATATTGCTGCTGCTCTCTTTGGAAAACAGTATCTGCCCTAGACAGTATTGGCACTTTTGATATATATATTTTGAGTAATATCTTTGCCCATCCAATATTATGCAAAATAGTATTTTGCTATCATTTTAGTTTGTTTTTATGATTAAGTATCCCAAACATTGTTTTACAAGTTATTTACCATTCATATTTTTCATGATTTTGTTGCTGTTGTTGTTTGACATAACCTTTACGTTTCTATGGATGTATTTAGTTGTTTAATAGTGACTTATAAAACATCTTCATGAACTGGGAGATTCGGATTGACATGTATACACTGATGTGTATAAAGTGGATGACTAATAAGAAAAAAAATCTTCATATACTATATTGAGAAAATAGTTCTTTGTCAGTTTTGTTGAAAACATTTTTTTCTAGTGTGTCATTTTTTTATTACTTTATTGCATTATTCATTCTTTGTAAACTTTTAAATATGTTTCTATCTTTTTTTTTTTTTTTTTGATACGCGTGCCTCTCACTGTTGTGGCCTCTCCCCTTGCGGAGCACAGGTTCCGGACGCGCAGGCTCAGCGGCCATGGCTCACGGGCCTAGCCGCTCTGCGGCATGTGGGATCTTCCCGGACCAGGGCACGAATCGGCGTCCCCTGCATCGGCAGGCGGACTCTCAACCACTTAGCCACCAGGGAAGCCCTGTTTCTATCTTATATGCCATGCTTAGGTATACCTTCCTTACCCCAGAATTACAAAAACAAGTTTTTTACTTGTGTTTGTTTGTAAGTTACAACAAAATAAATTCCATATAGATTAGTGACAGGATCTAACATTTTTCCAGGTTTTTAGCTATTCATTTTTGTTTGTTGAAATCATCAAAATAGCAACACATTTTAAAAAATAGTAATATCCAAAGAAAAATAGAGAAAAAAATCCAATGCTGATTATGTTCTGTTGAATAATCTGTACCTGTTCTACATATGGAAACGTTACATTTGTCATGTATTAACTCCCATATATGCTTGAGTCTCTGGACTTTTTATTATTGATCTCTATTGTAATTTAATATCACGTTGCTTTAATCATTACAGTTTAAAAATTACATTTTAATATCTGGAAAGCTCCCTTTATCTAATGTAATCCATGAATAGCTGTTAAAATACTAGGTCTCTAACTCTGCTTCCTCCCTGGTGATATTATTCAGGCTCAGGGCTTTAAGCACTTTCTATGATGACAGCTTCCCTTTTCGTATCTCCAGTCGAGGCCTCTTCTGTGAATGCCAAAGCCAGTTACGCCCTAGGAAGTTGAACAGACCCCTTTGTTTCAACAAGTCAGAACTAAACCCTTAAATTTTCTTCTTCTCTGTAGATCTTCCAGGTCTTCTCCATCCCAATAAATAGCATTATACCAGCTACTCAGGTAATGTGAAAGGCAGATTTAGGGTTGTGGTAGCCAATTGTCCGTCATTATATCAGCGTAGAAATGGTTGAATTCTTCTAACATATCCATTAAAATAGGAAATGTGACTTTAGGGGGACAAGTTAAATCTACACTGAATCTGGAGTGTCAAAATTTGTGCCTCATTTAGCAGGTGAACATGGGGTGCTAAAAAGGTGAGTCAAGGACCCTTGGTCCTGCAGAGTATGTTAGGAGTTTATTTTTGTGTTAATAGAAGGGGAGTTGGTGTCTTCAGCCTCTCAGGCCATTGTGGTTTCTTGCTAGTTTCTGAGGACTAAACAGTGTTAATAAGTTTGCCCATAAGCAAGGAATGTACTAATACACTTCTGCATTTCTCATAAAGCATATTTTTAAACACTTGTATCTTCTTATATGCTTTAAATAATTAAAGTAAATATGTAGTTTGAAAAAGTGAAGGTCAAAATAATCCTGAAGAACATACCAAGTGAAGAATTATAGACTTCAATAGGAAGTAAAGGTTAACATTGAAAATCATACGTTAAAACAAGAGTAAGTTCCATTTTCACTATCGTTAGATGAATAATTTAAAATATAGCAACTCTAATAAGAATATAAAATCAGTGGAACAATATAAGATGATTTTGAGGAAAATTTAAAAAACACACATAAAACAAATGATGAATGAATTGTATACATTATTATTTGGTGATAGATAATAATTTTGCATCTGGTGACCATCCTTTTATTATTTAGTAAAAATAGTCATATACAGCAACAAGTTTTATAAATAGTAATATCTACAGGAAACAAGAAGGAGTCTTGTGCTGTTTATCCTCCATTTGTCCTTTAGGTGTATTCTCTGCTCTTTTCCATGGTGATCTAGCCTCCAACAGGCTGACTTCTACCGACTGCATCATCTTAGCTCCCTCACCCTTTTAATTTCTCTTAGGTTCATCCAATGGGAGGGACCAGGTAGGTATCAGAGAGCAGAAGAGAAGGGGAAGGGAGGAGGGGAAGGAAATAGAAAGCCAAAGAGAGAGCCATAGGGAAA
>NW_006788075.1:1527206-1553440 GCF_000442215.2 Lipotes vexillifer
AGAATGTGTTTTGTGAATATGTTCCTTTACTCGTAGTTGGTCCATTTCCCACGACTTAGCTCTCATCAGACTCAGTATCTCCACCATGCTTTGGCCCCTTCAGGCTCTGAGGTGGTAATGGCTTTCCAAGGTTGCTGCCCTTGGAGTACTTTACCATTCTTTATTGTTCCTTAACCCTGCCACACTTCTGAAAATACTCTCTTCATTAAAATCTCTCTAATCATCTCTTTGAGAGAGCCTTCTGTTTCCTCCCTGGACCTTGATTGATGCAAGTTCCAACTTTGGTTCTTCAGCCATATTCACAAAAGGAGAAAGTGTAGCTTGTGAACCCTACAGTGATCATCCTTACAAAGCTATTATGATCACTTACTACTCTTATATCACTTCAATCCAACTTAAACTTCTTTTGGGTGGCTTTGCATAAGCCAAGTACCAAGCAATAGCAGAATGATAAAAAGAAAGATAAGACAGAATGCCTGTCCCTCAAGAAGCTTGGCTTATTCAGCAGACAATTTATAAACACTTGAAAATTTTTAACAAGATTTTGTTATGACAGGATGTGAGAAAGAGACATTAATAGAAAGTAAATATAATTGAAAGCAGAGAAGAAAATGATGATTTGGTCTAGCAGGAAAGGCTTCACTGAGAAGGTGGGACTTTAACCAGACCTTGGAAGATGTAAATATGCTCCTGTATGACTCTACCACTAAGTGTTTCCTGTCTGTTGCATCACACAAACAGTATTTTTTTTTTTTTCAATTTGGATCCCTCTTTCAATATCCTAGAGTCATTATGTACAACCCAAGGTAGTATCTACACATGACTACTAGATTGGTTTCTTGCCTGACCTACCCTGTGCCAGAATATGCTTTGAGTGACATAATGATTCTTTGCTCATCTGTTTGATGCACACTATGCCAACACTGTGTCAGGCACTCAGGAAGGTTTACATGAGGAGGGAATTTCTAGACGATTACATAGGAAGGATTTGCTAAAAGTGACCCCAAAAGACTCCTTAGGGCAAGAAATGGCCCAGCTCTAGAGTCATCAGATCTGTTTTTAATTCCCAGCTCCTCCATCTGCTAGTCATATGATCTGAAACAAATAAATTTATGTTGTCCCAGTGCCCTTTTCTGCAGAACTGTGGTTTTCATATCTTCTCAAGGGGTTCATGTTGAGTTCTAAATGAAATAATATTTAAAGGGTTTATTACTCGCTCACCTCATCTTAAGTAATTTCTTATAAATGACATCTATTTGTATTCTACGACCTTCCTCTTCCTATTGTTCTTGTTATTCCTAATTATTAGATTATTATTATTTTACAGTGAGTAGTACACACATACCTTGCAAGAAATCTTAAGGTATAATAGCAAAATTACATCCACGTTAGAATGTGGTAAAGAGCAAGATTGATGACACTCTCAAAATTGAATTCCTGATGTGGAGATCAAAAAATGTGAGGAAGGAAGTGAGATATACATGAAACAAATAAAGATTTAACCATAGGATCATGTGTTCCTTAGGAGAAAACAGGAACTGTTAGAAAAGGAACATCTAAAGATGTAACTTAAAAACTTACTTTAGAGGAAAAAGAAAAATGACCTGACTGTGCTGGTCAAAAGGGGTCACCACATTCTAGGCAAAATCACTGAAAAAAGAGATTCACACCTGGACTAAGTGTAACACAAATTTTAGTCATAAAAATAAAAAGAAAGCCCAGAAATTTAAAAAACAAGAGACCTACAATGTACTAAAAATGAAGCAGTCCTCAGATTTCTCCTCTACAGTGTATGTCAGAAGAAAATGAGAAAATGAAACATCTACAGATTTGAGGAGGAAATTGTAATCCCAAATATTTATACACAGCCAAATTGTCTTTCACGTATGAGGACGACAGAACTACATTCACAGATGTGTAAACCTTAATCAAAGTTTTACAGAATGTATTGCCCACATACCTGTAAAAAAAAAATCCTAGAAAAGGTATTCCAACCAAGCTAGAGATTGCTGAAAATTAATAGCTCAAGAATGAAAAGCATAGGATATAAAATCACTTACAAATCTTTCTACCCAAGTTTCACCACAAACTTCGATTTCTATGGTCTGCTTTTCTTTACCTAAAATTTGTCCTGAGAGATGTTTAATTATGATTTTTCACTCATTTCTTTCAACAGAGATATTTTTCATCCTTTTGTATGTCTTTTTTTTATATATATAGCTCCATAGTATTCCATTTTATGGATACAGTGTAACTTATTAAACCAGTCTGCCATTGATGGACATTGAGATTATTTTCAATATTTTGCTATTTCAAAGAATGACGGAACTCTATTTGTAGGATAAATTTCCAGATTTGGTATTACTGGGTCCAAAAGTATATGCATTTGTGATTTTGATATTCACTATCAAATTGTACCACATAGTATTTGTACAATTTTTTACTTCTATCTTTAATGTATGGGAGTACTCATTTCCCCAAAGTATCATTAATGCAGTGTATTATCATATTTGGATTTTTATCAGTTTTCTAGGTAAAAAATGATACCTCAGTGTAGTTTGAATGTATCTTATTATAAGTGAATTGGAGTACTTTTTCATGTGTGTTAAGAACCATTTTTTCCCTTTACATGGACTGAGTGTTCATACCCTTTGTCTATTTTTATAACGAGTTGTTGCTCTTCCTATTAATTTCTAGCAGCTCTGTATATATTAGGGAGATTGGCTTTTTGTCTGTGATATGAGTTGCAAACGTTTTCTGGTTTGCCATTTTTCTTTTGACTTTTCCTAAGTTTTAGATATTTAGGTTTTAACATGCATGCGTTTTAATATATATGCAATATACATATTTTATAGCTCAATTATGAGTCATAGTTTAAGTCTTTCCTTCCCTAAGATTATAAAGGAATTTTCCCATTTTTATTCTATGACTTTTTTTACATTTATATCTTTCATTTAACCGAAATTTATCTTGGTGTACATGGTGAGGTATGAGTCCCATATATTTCTTTTGGTTTATTCAACATTATTTATTAAATAGCTCTTCTTTTACCTACTGATTGCATTACCATTTGTATCAATTATTAAATCCTAATGTGTATTTTGGTCCAACTAATGTTCTCTAAGGAATGAGATGCTGGGTAGTTCTTATTTTTTCTTTTAATTTTTTTTATGTTTGAAATTTACTACAACAAACATATGACTTTTATAATTAGGAAAAAATAAATTTTAAGTTTTCTTCTCAAAGCTAGCATGTAAAAGTATGTGCATTCTATAGAATCTGAATTTTGTTTTTAAAAATAAAGAAACAGCACAAATAAAATACTCTAAAATATTAACAGTGATTCTCTCCTCATAGTTTCACTATGGCTTACTTTTTCCTTCTCTTTTTTCTGTTGCTTTTGCAATTTTGTGCACTAGTGTATGAAAAATCTCTAAGTTAAAAAATTAAGTTTTTGTGGTAAGTGAAATATGTCTTGTGTCACAGAGGAATTTGAGGTTATCTTATGTATTTAAAGTATTATGTGGAAATTAAATATGTTACTTTCTGTCACTGACTTTCATTAACATTACTTAGATTTTCAGATCACATTAATTCAACTCCAAATTCCTCTCACATCCATCAAAAAAGCATGTTGACTGCCAAATCCATTCAATCAAATATCTATATAACTTTTTTTTATAAAGTACTAGAAGAAACATTAAAATATATTCCTAAACTTCTGCTTGTAATAATTTCTGAACTAGAATTTTA
The DNA here is from genome assembly GCF_000442215.2 of Lipotes vexillifer. Lineage (NCBI taxonomy): Eukaryota > Metazoa > Chordata > Mammalia > Artiodactyla > Lipotidae > Lipotes > Lipotes vexillifer. The sequence goes on from NW_006788075.1 coordinate 1,530,960, forward strand.
GTTACAGAAATAGAAACACTAATAGTGCCACTGTACTGATAGCATTGTCATAATTTGTGACTTATATTTGCTTATTATGAGATAACGAAGCTCAAAACATCCTCACTTTGACATAGCAGTTTTGTAAATTAGACACTTCAGAATAATTGTTTTTCTTTTTATGGAAAAACAAAATTCTCTGACATAATTTTTCGGTGAGTCATATCTTTTAAATTTTAGGTTTATATAAAAGGAATACAAATAATTGAGCTTTTATCAATCCTTTTAATCTTTTACATTTGTATGCCCTTGCATAATGGTCTCAAGGGACTTTTTAATTAATAAATAAGCAGTGAGGTTTCAAAGCACCAGGCAAATACACAGACATAATTTATTACTGAACTTGGAACAGTTCATTCTTTCTTTTAAACCAAATGACAAAGCAGAACAAGTCCTTAAGTCATGTATTTTAAGTTTTCAAAATTTCATTTATATTTCCTCCCTTTCATTTAATATTTCTTCTCAGAAACAGCACCTACTTAAAAAACAAAGTCAGCTTTAGATTCGTAAATTCTGTATTTATAGAACTCAAATTAATGCGGGATTTCCATAACCTAAGATGACACAGTTATGAAGAATAGCACCCCTACGATTTTTACCTTGTGTCTGACCACAGAAAGAGATGTAAAGTACAATTATAGTCAGGATTCTCCAACCCAAATGTGCTTGTTAAGTTTGTTTATCCAGTCAAACCACATGCCACACAGCTGCGAACTATTTAGAGAAGGTTTACTAGACACTCCTCTGTCTAGGAATGTTTTCTTTCTTTTTGATTTTCTGCCTCATGTCACACTGGGGACTACTTAATGTGACTACATTAAGTGTTTTCTGAACCACTGCTATTTCTAAATAGTTCTGATGTCTTTGGGGGCATACTTCCTTCAAAAGCCAGATTTTCTTGGAAGGGATTCTGGTTCAATTAATTAATTTAGCATATTGAGTATATAGGTTGATACAAACAACCACAATTATTGTTTTGTCTAACAATGGCCTAGGTGCTGGGGCTGAAGCAGGGAATAGGGCACGCAGATGGCTATTTTTATGGAGAGTACATCCTGATGGGGGAGACCTAAAATCAATAAACAACCAAATAATGAAAAGAGAACATTCCAGAAAGAACTGATATGCATATAAAGAATAACTGGGTGACAAGTTTCCTGAAAGGCCTTTTTCAGGTCTGTTTTCTAAAGAATCTAGAAGAGCGTAATTCACATCAAGAGGCAGCAAATCTCTATCATGTTCCCTTTCCCTCATTGAGACTTTAGAGGGAGAAATAAAGATGGGGAATCCAAAACCAAATCCAAACCAAACCCACCCAAATATATATATATATATATATATATATATATATGTGGTTTGCGGGGACAGAGCAAAGAAAAGGTATAGGCAGAACTGCTGGCAGTAAAATAGCCAGCGAGCATGAACACCAAGACCAAGTGGCTGGGGGAACATGTGCCCACAGTAAATGTGGGCATCTTGAGCTGCCGTCCGTGTTACAGAGGCTCTAGGCCTGTGGAACTGGAAGTGACCTTTGGTCATTTATTCCAACCTTCCTGTCTTACAAATGGCATGGCTGGCACCTGAAGAGTGATGAGACTCACCCATGTCATGGTTAGAAATTTAGAACCAGGACTAGAAGTTAGCCTTCCTGGTAAATTTAGTTTACATCACTAGCAGTATTTGCTTTCATCTGGATTATTTGTGATGTGGGTACTAAAAGACATGGTTCCTGAGCTAGAATCAAGAAGTGATAGTGTGAGATTTAGGTAGTCACAAATGTAGGTATTCAATAAGTTTACTATATGGTAAATAATGTATCCGTGCATCAGAACATCCTGCAAATTATTAGTGAAACTGGCTCGTGGATCCTCTTCTGTTGGGGTTATGGAGAAACACAAGCCCTCTTCCTTTTCCCCAAAATGATGAACCAAAAGCAGCTTGAAAATTGAAAAGATAAAGGAACTTGTGTTCAAGAGAAGTACTTAAAAAGGCCCAAACTAGGGACCAAAAATAAATAAATAAATTAAAGAGTTAGGATGATTAGCTCTTTAGTTATTTGGAAGGAATTCTAGTGAAGATCAAAAAACACTGTGATCTGGTCTGTGGTTAAATCCCATGACATATAATTTTAGCAATCATCTGGGAGACAGCCAATGGTGGGGTGTAATTATGGAAATGCTGACATAGCAGAACACAGTGGAAACCAAATTAATTTTCAACATGCGTACTCAAGACCTAATAAGAAACTTCCGTGGGTGATGAGAAAATAATTGAGAAATTAAAAAGTGAGAATATGTGAGTAAATATAGAAAATGAACTGAATTCTCCCTCCCATCTCCATGATCTTTCCACTAGCCCTTTGTGCCCTAATCTGAGAGAATAGCAGCGTCTTGGACATCTTCCCAACAAATCCTCTGAGTGAAGGTAAGAAGCTGGATTAATGTTTCAAGGAACTTTTTAATGCAACCTGCTTCTACTGACATGAGGAGAAAGTTATTTAAAAAAAAGAATACCTAAACTGTATTTTTGAAGTTGTTATTTTAAAAAAAGCATTAAATAACAACTATAACAATAACTATGAATTTACCATGGACTCAATTAGGGGCCCAGGAAAACTATAAAATCTCACATGAAGGTAGAGCTTAGAGATGGCAGCTGCCTTGAGACCTTTTTAGAAACAGAAGGGGAACAGGAGAAACAGTAGCTCATTTAACATACGGAATTCAGAACTTCACATCACATCTTCTCAAACCAGCCTGCCATTGGAAGGTACTATTTCTCTTGGCTACAGAGTCTGCTTTTGTTAAAAGCCTATAACCCTTTCATTGTCTGGAGTAAGTGATAGTAAACACTTTGTCAGATAGGAGGTACCATGGGTGGGCTCAGTAAAAAGCAGAAGCAAGAGGTATACTTTTTGTTAGATTTCAGTTCAGTTCCATGTAACAGAAGTTTCAGACAAGAGAAGAGACAACATAGCCATATCTGAGCAATGGTAAATGGGATTCTCTATTAAGGATGGCTTGATCATGGTATTCTTTATCTTCTGTTAGTTATCTAATGCTGCATAACAAAGTGCCCCCAAATTTAGCATCTTAAAACAGCAATAAGCATGTATTGTCTCACAGTTTCTGTGGGTCAGCAATTCAAGAATGGCTTATATGAGGTGGTTCTGGCCCCAGGTGCGTTATGAGGTGATGGTCAAGGTGTTGGGGCATTCACTTGGCTGTAGGCAAGAGGACTCAGTTCCTTGCTGGCTGTTAGCAGGAGGCCTCAGTTGTTCAGCACAGGGGACTCTCCACAGGGCTGCTTTTCATGGCATGGCAGTTGACTCCCCGCAGAATGAATAATCAAAGGTTAAAGTGAAGGCTTAATGACTTTTGCCCTAGCCTTGCAAGTTACACTCCTTCATTTCCAGAATAGCCTATTGGTTATTTGAGCTTATTGGTTACATGTCAGCCCTACTCAGTGTGTTGGGGGGATTATACAAGGGCATGAATACCAGGCATTAAGGCCCATGGAGCCATCTTGGAGACCACCTACCACAGTCATTTACACACCAACATCAAAATTTTTTGCCTTTTCTACCACATACCACTTACACTATTGTTTATTTAATATTTTTCTTTATGTGAAGTTTTTAAACAAACCCATCTCAGGTAACAATATCCATGAAATCATAGATTTGATGTGGTCTTTATTTTCATGTACTAATCTCCAAATAAAAATATAACTATTAAAACAAAATATGATTTTTCTTGTATCTCCTAATAGCAACTCAGGCATCACCAGTGTTATATGTACTACCCTTTGGAAAAAAACATTGGCCACAAACTTGAGTGGGTCTTGCCTGAAGGAGATTCTTACAAGTCTAGTGTAAGTCAGGAGGCATTTGTTTCATTTGACACCTTCACTTACACTAAATTCCCTAGAAGTCTAAGATAATAGTGCTCAGGGGTAGACTTCAACACTACCACATAGTCCATTGCTGCAGTGGTTAGAACTGTCACTTGCCAGCTATTTTTTGTAATTACTTAAATCAGAAACAGTTTAAAGAGTTGAACAGTAAGGGTAAAGCAGATTGTTCTCAGGACATAAAACTAAACTCACCTTATTATGTATTGTTACACTGCTGTCCACTCTCATTACCAAAGGCCATAAAGCAATTTTAAGTGTTCTCTGGAATGTCACCAGCAATAAACGTTTTTGCTTTACTGTTCTGTTGAGTTGAATGTTAACAGTTATATTTTAGAACTCTTACAGCTGGGAAATCTAAAAATGCCTTCTGGTCTTTAAGAATTCATTAGCATATTTGCTTTGGGTAACCTTGGTATTACCTTAAGTGTGGTTGGGGAAATAATGTCATAATCACTGAATTTTATTAGCTACCAGCCCTTTTTATCATAAAATACAGTGTTATGAAACCTAGAGCCTGTTCTGTCCCATGCTAGTGACTTTACCTCTTCTCTTGATGGTATGTCCATGAACCTTGACTATGCTTTCCTGAGAGTACTATATTTATTGCTGTCCTTCATGGCCAAAGGTGACAATACAGATGATGTTATAGTATGGCTGATGGGAAGAATTTCTATGCCGAGTACACAGAGCACCTCCCATACTTCAGCCTGAAAAGCCTACGAACATTTGCAGGGTTGAGATTCTGTGATTTTATCATATACCTGTCAGGTTTACATTTTTACTTCATTTGAGAAGAAAATAATCCCTTTTACTTTAGTTCTAAATTCACATCTGAATTAGTATAACTGTTACATTTTTTTTTTTTTCCCACAATGTATTTATTTATTTATTTATTTATGGCTGTGTTGGGTCTTCGTTTCTGTGCGAGGGCTTTCTCTAGTTGTGGCAAGTGGGGGTCACTCTTCATCGCGGTGCGCAGGCCTCTCACTATTGCGGCCTCTGTTGTTGAGGAGCACAGGCTCCAGACGCGCAGGCTCAGTAATTGTGGCTCACGGGCCCAGTTGCTCCATGGCATGTGGGATCTTCCCAGACCAGGGCTCGAACCTGTGTCCCCTGCATTGGCAGGCAGATTCTCAACCACTGCGCCACCAGGGAAGCCCCCTAACTGTTACAGTTTTAATTAGGTTTTCCTCACCACTCTGTTTCATAAAATGAGGGAATTGTGGGGAGCCTCAAAGCAGTACGTGCCTCCACCATGCCGATGCCATTATTTCCAGAGTATTTCCTCTTCCTTCATCAGTTTCCTCTTTTTAGAAAATATAACTTCCAAAATTTGCAACTTAAAACTATATTTGTGGGACTCCCCTGGTGGTCCGGTGGTTAAGACTCCACGCTTCCACTGCAGGAGGCGCGGGTTCAATTCCTGGTCCGGGGAACTAAGGTCCTGCATGCTGCATGGCGTGGCCAAAAAACAAACAAACAAACAAAAACTTATATTTTCCCAGCCTCTGCTTCATTAAAACAAGAGAGAGAAAGATCAGCCTAGAGTATGCTTGACACAGTTAATACCCGGTCTCTCTCTCTTTTTTTTTTTTTTTTCCGGTACGCGGGCCTCTCACTGCTGTGGCCTCTCCCGTCGCGGAGCACAGGCTCCGGACGCGCAGGCTCAGCAGCCATGGCTGATGGGCCCAGCCGCTCCGCGGCACGTGGGATCTTCCCAGACCGGGGCACGAACCCGTGTTCCCTGCATCGGCAGGCGGACTCTCAACCACTGCGCTACCAGGGAAGCCCTCGGTCTCTTATACTGTGTGTGACTTGGACATTTTTTAAAGGTGATTGATGCAATTATTTTTCTCTTCCTTTACAATCAAGTAGGAGGTGTGGTGCATCTTCATAATAAAAAAACTCACTGAGCTAAATTAAATTAAAAGAGATGTACTGTAAGGCTATAAAGGACCACTGTATATGTATCTAAGAAAAAAAGTCCAAGTAGATCTGGAGCTAAAAGTGGATCTGAAGGTCATGCTCAGGGGTTATTCTTTCTGTCTGTCTCAAGCACCTTGTGTTTTCTGTCATCCTTGTTTTTCTCTCTGCTTCATCACTCTGAAGCAGCTTCCTCTTCTTGCCACTGGTTATACCACATGGCTATTTCAGTGCCAGCCACCATCTAATAAATATCTGTGTGTCTCCAATCAAGTTAGAGAAAAAGAAAGAGATCTGAATGTTGTTTATATTTTCCCTGTATAGATTCTAAGGGAGATGATATTAATGATAGTCCCTCGTTTATGGAATGGGATGAGGACTATGGTAATACAAGATTACATAAGAAGAGAGATTTTTAATTGGTCTGAGAGAGAGAAGGAGAAGTTAAAAGAGAGATAAACTATCTTGGTAGCCAGTAAGAAACTTGGTGAGTCATTGAAAAGGATGTAAATGTTTAATCAGGACTTCTGTTAAGTTTTGTTGTGTATTGTGTGACGTAATTCTCTTTTTTAAATTTCCCCATCATATCTTCTCTAATATCTATCCTTTGCTAACTTTTGTATGGTTAAGCTTGCCTTCTGAGGACTGTGATTAGGTCTTAAGTCAAAGTGAGTAGGGTTGAGAGCTGAGAGGCTCCACTCAGCAGTGCCCTCATACCGGTGAGAAGGAAAAGGGATCCAGACTCACTTTTCCATGATTTAGCGTATACCTTCTTTCCCAGCTTTATTCCCCAGAGGCCATCCTCACATAACCAAAGTAGGAGCTAGGAAGAACAGGCTTCTAGATTCTCCTTGTCTTTTCATAATTCTGTCACTTTGTTCATGTTATGCTACCTCCTCGTCAAAAATCCATTTCAGCAATTCCCACAACTACATCAAGACCAAACCCCAGTGCTACTTTCTCCAGGCAAAACTAACCTCTCCTTCCTCTCCACTCTTAGGGCACTTGGTTTAGTATTTATATTACCTCTGTCACATTATGCCTTGCACTAAACTGACTGTATCATCTGCCCCCTTGGAGTGTAAGAAACATCTTATTCGCCTCTCAGATTACTCACATATGAGGCCAAGCACAGTGCATATGGCACATTTGAGCACTCAGTAAATGTTTTTTGAAATGAATGAAAAGATAAGTAACGCAGGGACCTGTGTGGTTTGCATAGGGTGTGTTCTATCCAGATTTTTATAGTGTAGTACTAGAAAATAGTAGGCTAAAACATGTGCACCTAAGTGTGTGCATTTCCATGATGAAGATATGTTGGTCTCTTGCTGATAAAGTAATGAACTTTCACCTACCTGTCACGTAGTCTGCCTGAAGATAAATGGGAGTGTGAACATGTAAACACTTTGGGAAGTAAAAACATGCTTGATAAATAAAAGCCATTGTTTATTTCTGTATACTATACAGAGTAGGGTCTCTATAATTCAGTGTCTCTCAGGACTATGGGTGATCATGATAGTTTTGGTTAATCTGAACCCTCCAGGTCAGTGCTACTTAAGTTGTGAACCATGGACCACTGCCAATCCAAGAACTGTTACTGCTGTATAATGAGATAAATGGAAACATTTGGAGTCAGCATTTAAAAACCTTTGAAGCAACTTGACACAACAATATAACTAAGTAATTTAATAATAAAAATGTGACTTACGTCTCTACACTTTTGTTGTATTAATTTCATTTTGCCAGTAATTCATTTCCGTTGTTGTGTGATAGGATTCACAATAGATTGAGAATGAAAACAAAACATCAAAAAAGCTGGCCCATGGGCTTCCCTGGTGGCACAGTGGTTGGGAGTCCGCCTGCCGATGCAGGGGACACGGGTTCGTGCCCCGGTCCGGGAGGATCCCACATGCCGCGGAGCGCTGGGCCCGTGAGCCGTGACTTCTGAGCCTGCGCGTCCAGAGCCTGTGCTCCGCGGCGGGAGGGGCCGCGACAGTGGGAGGCCCGCGTACCGCAAAAGAAAAAAAACAAACAAAAAAAAGCTGGTCCTTCAGTGTAGATAGTTTGAGAAGCACTGCTTTAGGTAATTCTTTCCAGAATGGAAGATACCCACATTGTGTACATGGGAGTGTTGGGAAAAAAGATAAAAATAAACCGGTAGACATTATGAATACTAGTATCAACGAAACTCAGTGAAAGTTGATATAATTATCAACAAAAGTTGGTATAAAGGAACAATATAGTGAATGATAGTGAGAAAAAAGCATCTGAAATGTAACAGTTCTGATTCATAGTGTTCATTTTGAGCAGTCTTCCCAAAATGTTTTGTGCATCTTTAACAATCCTTTATGCAATCTCCTCTCTTTAGTAACTAAACTTACATTCTGGAACTTTTAGAGAAAATAACATGCTCCCCTGTTGTTAAATGAGTTTGGCTGTTGTGCTTGCTTGAAGAAAGCATCTATGTACCCTTTTAATTAACGTGAACAAGAATTCTCCAGTCATCTGTAAGTCTTCTCTATGAAAAATCCCTTCAGGAAGTCAATAATTCAGTGTCTTTAACATACAAGTGAGCTTTGGTTATCCTTTGCTTTTTTTTTTGCCAGTTTGACACTGAATTTTTATGGAAAGTCTTCTTAACCTGGGTCAGGATGATATTTTGAGTAAACAGTATGTGGTTCTTATTGTCGGAGCATCTTGGTTTTCCAGATTACAAAGATAATACATTTCACAGGGGTCTTAAAAATGTTCTACAGATTTCTGATACTGTAGAAAGTAATATTTGCCAGTGTCTTAAAATTTAGTATTCATGAATCATGTTACAGATTTTGATTTGAGGACTCAGGGATTTATTATGTAGATCACAAAATCAGAGGGTAGAGACTGGATTCAGTGTCAGGTTTTGTGCTGTGCCTGATGGGATGGGATTGCTCAGAAATGGTTCTTTTTTTTTTTTTTTTTTTTTCAGCACGCGGGCCTCTCACTGTTGTGGCCTCTCCCGTTGCAGAGCACAGGCTCTGGACGCGCAGGCTCAGCGGCCGTGGCTTACAGGCCCAGCTGCTCCGCGACATGTGGGATCTTCCCGGACTGGGGCACGAACCCGCATCCCCTGCATCGGCAGGCGGACTCTCAACCACTGCGCCACCAGGGAAGCCCTCAGAAATGGTTCTTAATGCTTAGGAGACAGAGTCCTTGATATTGCATCAGGACTTGATATTGCGTTCTAAGCAAAACAGGAGGATTTTTCTGATCCGTTTGTAATGTAATTTTAACTTTCCTATGTTCCATTTCACTTTTCTTTCCTTCCCCTGGCAGGCAGATCTGGCCTCAGGCTGCCCAGGACCTGTTTGAACTGAAATTGGAAACCTGGACAAGCCTGGGGTTATAGTCCTCTAGGGTACACGCTCCATGTCTACCCCTTTCCTTCTACTTTTCAGACTCAGATTATCTTGACTCAGTTTGCAAAGTAGCCTGTATTTCCTCCAGAGTCTTTTTAAAAAGAAATTAGAATGTTTCATAAAGCTAAAGATGCTCCAATAAAGAGAAAGTCTGTTTCCTGCTCACCAGATTGTTTCCTATAATACATTAATATCCAAGTCTGCTCTAAATGTGTATTTTAAATTACCCCTTATATAATTGTTTATGGGGAGGTAAAGAAAATCTAGATTACACCCACTAGAAGTTTTGAAAGCTTTGCTAACTTTTAAAATTCTTTGTATTTCAGTAAGCATAAATTTGAATCCAAGGATATAATTTTTTTTTTTAATGAGCTGGCTTCTTGATTTTTCATCTTATCTTTGCCTCTTGATCTTGCTGTCTTAGGAATTCTTGATGGCTCTTTCCTGACTGTCTTTCCGGTCTGACTTTTCTCAAGACAAATCCCAAACCGTGATATACCCATAATGAACTTTCTTCAGCCATGGGTTTAGCTACAGTTGTTCCAGACCCCTCTCCCCACCTTCCCTTGGCCCTGAAGATGTTTCTAGGCTCCCTAATCCACCAGGCCATCCCTCACCAGCTCTCCCATTCTGCTGCCTATGCTCTTCCTCCCAATGACAGATCCATCACTTCTGATCCTAGATTTTTCTCTCCACCTGCAGCTTAGATATAATGTTTTGATCTTCCCTTATCTCTCTTCCTGTCTTTATTGAACATTCCGCCTCCCTAGATGCACAGTAGTTAGTTCCAGTTCCACTATCACCCAGTTCCCCCTTTTCTTTTAAATTCCTCTCCACTCCTAAACCCAGTTCTGGCTTCAAGTGCCTGGGTGGGAAATCCAGAGATCTTGAAATTATCATCCATCTAGATAACAACTGAGAGCCTCACAGTGATGATTTCAACAGTGGCCAACCTTTCTCTGGCTCCTTCCTATAGTTCTCTCTTGTCCTTTGTTGCATTGCGAATCCTATTTTGCTAAATGTAGTTGTTATTCATGACATTGCTTTACCTATACCTGACTACATACTAGAACTTAAATAATCCTGAAAACTCATGCCCAGTGGAAGCAAGCAGAGAGTCAGGCAGGCCTGATATATTTTGTTACTTGTTGACAAAGTGCTTGACAGAATAATTCCATCACCTCTGCTTCTCTACTCTTGACTTTTAAAAAAAGGTACCCATTCAACCTTGAGGGTATTATGCTAAGTGAAATAAGCCATAGAGAGGAAGACAAATACTGTATGATCTCTTTTATATGTGGAATCTTAAAAACAAACAAACAAAACCAAGCTCATAGATAGGTGAGAACAGATAGGTGGCTGCCAGAGGTAGGGGGTGGGTAAAGGTGGTCAAAATGGGTGAAGGGAGTCGAAAGGCACAAACTTCCAGGTATAAAATCAGTGTCCTGATGATGTAATGTGCAGCATGGTGACTATAGGTAATAATACTGTAGTGCATATTTGAAAGGTGCTGAGAGAGTACATCTTAAAAGTTCTCATCAGAAGAAAAAAAATTCTATAGCTATATATAGTGACAATGGTAACTAGACTTATTTTAATATCTATAAATATCGAATCATCATGTTGTACCCCTGAAACTAATATATATCACTTCTACCTCAATTTAAAAAATAACAAAATTAAAATAAATTAAGAAAGGTATCCATTCAGAAACATGAAATACCATTTCCCACTGTGCTTACCAGTTTCTGCCCCCCGAGTCTGTACCCTGCCCTGATTCACACTCTGCCTGTTGGCATCCCACGTGAGTATTTCACGTGGCATTAACAGCAGCTGCTCCCCATAGCAAAGCAGCTGTGAAAGCTGATCAGCCAGGATTTTTCACTTGAATCAGTTTAAACTGAGCCCACAAAGATGTGGCAGACACAACTTAGCTATTTCTTTCAAATTTACCATCTTAGCCTTATGCTTGGAGCAGCATGTTTGGTCTGTGCCTCTGGTATTAGGAAGAGTACTAAAGCCTCCTGTCACTAATAACACCCTTTCCCACATTAACCCTTCAAATCTCAATGAATTCTTTGAGAACAGATAGAACTGACTTCCCCAGGGTCTGGTTTCTCTCTCAGTGGGTGACACTATAACACAGTTCATCTTTTTGAAGTGAGCAGTCTGTCAGTTTCAACACATCATTTCTCTTTTCCTCCCGTATTTACATCTGTAGCCAAAACTGATTCATTTCATTTATCAGCAACTCTTAAAAGAATTAGATCTTTTATCTAGCTATCTACCCACTTATCTATTTACTTATTTAGTATAGTCACTGCCTTAGCATCTGCATTTTGAATGATTTCATACCCTTTCTCTTCTCCTTACCCTGAACCTGCCTATTTGACTCTTCTTTCTTTCAACCTGTGGCTCCTCTCCTGCTTGCTCTCACCAGGCTATCTAAGACCGTCTCGCTTTGCAGTTCCTTCTCTTTTCTGTCTGTCCCTGTGCTCCTAGGTTAACATAATCCTATCCGAGCCTTTCATTTTATCATCCATTACCATGTGTGAGCCTCGCTTCTGATTGCATTCCATCTCAGAAACGTTAGTTCTATATAGATCACCTACACAGGTCACCTGTATAGATTGCCTATACTGATAACACCTGTCAGAGAAAACGGAACTGGATCCTGTCCACCAGTCTCATTTTTGCAGGTTTACTTGGGGAAACCACCTCGGTATGATCCCAAGAGTCCCTAATTACCTATGTTTAATCCTGTTCACGCAGTGCGGGCCATGTTCTAAATGCTCCATACACAGGCACCCATTGAATGCTTACAGTGCTAGGAAATCTGAAGCATTATCATTCCCGTTCATAGGTTAAGAAATTGAGGCACAGAGAGATGAATGACTTGCTGGTCACACAACTTCTCGGAGAGAAAATAGGCTTAACCCAGGCGATTTAGCTCTAGAGCCCATGCTGTTAACCACCATGCCCCAAAACAGTGTTTCAGCATCTAATATTTCTGCTTTCCATCTCTTCTCCAGGTCCCATGAACCTCCCAGATTCCTCCTTTGGCCACTTTCTGTTAAAGTAGGAGAAAATAAAGATTCTCTCTTGAACTCATGAAATCTTATGACTTCTTCTTTACTCATCACACTTTCATTTCTTAGTGCAAATTTAACTCAGTTCCTTTATCTCCATGGCTTTCCTCCATAACCTTGACTTCAGCTCACATTACTGAATATAGATAGACATTCATAATCCTCTTACTGACATTTCCTGTCATTAGGTGCAGCTTTGGAGAAAGCATAGCTCCTCCGAGAGTGCTCACAGCCCGCATCTGGGCTCCCAACTCTTGAGAGTCTAGAGTGAAATTCCTTATTTTCCTCTGAGTCATTTGTTGACTGTTACACAATTTTAGGTCATTTTAAAGCACAGAGGACTCTGTAACCCCTTACATTCTGAATCAAGGCTGAAATTCAAGCAGATAATAAGGCAGACTCTTAACCAGAACAGCTGTTATGGTGGCAAAGGAAGGAGCCCAGGAAATGGCATGAATTTAAAGCCTTTAAATGACTGAATAATATGTTTAATTTTCAAAAAGTGAACATTTGGGACTTCCTTGGTGGCGCAGTGGTTAGGAATCCGCCTGCCAAGGCAGGGGACACAGGTTCGAGCCCTGGTCTGGGAGGATCCCACATGCCTCAGAGCAACTAAGCCCATGTGCCACAACTAGAGCCCCTGAGCCACAACTGCTGAAGCCCACACGCCTAGAGCCCGTGCTCCACAACAAGAGAAGCCACCGCAATGAGAAGCCCGCGCACCGCAACAAAGAGTAGCTCCCGCTCGCCACAACTAGAGAAAGCCCACGTGCAGCAACGAAGATCCAACGCAGCCAAAAATAAATAAATAAACTAATTAATTAAAATAAAAAGAGAGCAGATTGCTCCATCTCCTATTTTAAAAAAAAGAGGGGAGTTAAAAAAAAAAAAGTGAACATTTGAACCTGATAATCCAGTAGCCATATGTTATGCAAAAGTTTACTAGCATGAACTGAAAAGTCTTGGCCTGATGTCAAGCCACATGACTCCTTCTCATAAAAGGGCAGGACCTTGCTTTTCTACTTTTCCTTTGTTTCTATGACTAGCCTGGACTCACTTGGTGATATTGAGGAGTTATCTTTGATTCCTCTTTTTCTCCCCCTTCCAGTCCATCAACGAAAAAACCTTTCTCTGGTTTACGGAGCACGAAAGTCCTGGCCCCGACCACTTCTCTGACTTTATCTCTCCCCCTCACCCACACGCTCCACCCGTGCTCGCCAGCTGTCTGTTCTGTGATCATTCTCAAGCCATTTTTTCCTCCCTTAGGATCTTCCTCACCAGCTCTTTTCTCTGTTCAAAATGCTATCTCTTCCCTGATATTTTCATGGCTCATCCTTTTCTGTCAGAAGCCTTCCTGAACCATCTACTCTGAAGGAGCTGTCCACTGATTCTGTCACATAACTTTATTTTAACTAAAATAATAATAAATAAAATTTTAAAATTTAACTAAAATAATAATAAAGTTAACTTTATTAACTGTAATTAGTGCAGTGCACTAATTATAGTTACAAGACCTTAGACTGGGACTCTTTACCTAAGTTTTAGCTGAGTTCAAAAAGGAGAGGTGAGGTGCTAGGACCTACACAGGACTTTTCAAGGGAGTTGACAACTTGGTCTTGCAACTCTTGGTTAACCACCAACTTACAGTCTATAAAATTGTTTGGAGGAGGCAAAAGAGATATTGGAGATTAAAAATTATTTTTTCAGAGAGAATTGCTGGTGTGCTGCTCCCCAAAAATCTCAACAGTAAACAGGAAAGGGGGAGTATATCCCCCTCTCTTTTGCCTGCTGCAGAGACTTTGGTAAGACTACTCAGTGATCTTGACCTATGTCCCCTTAAACTGTGAGATACAGACTCACACCCAGAAATGTCTGAAGGAAGAAGACTGGATGCTTTGAGACAAGCAGGAAGAAGACGTGGAGTTGAAAACTGCCTAGACTCCCAGAATTTACCATGACACACGAGTGCTACCTCTTGACCAGATGATGGGCCCAAGAGAAAGCCCCAGCCAAGAGCCCTTTTAAATCCTACCAGAGAGGGCTATGCATAGGGGAAAAGTGATCCTAAGAGGAGTTGAGCTTCTAGATTCTTAGTAACTGAGAGAGAACATTTAAGTGGCCACCTAGAGGAATATAGATCACCCACATTATGACTAGAGCAACAGAATTCATTCATTCATTCAACATAATGGTTACATCACTATTGGATTTTCACCTAGTTTATTTCCTTACTTCTATAGTGCCCATCTCCTTTGACTAGGATATACATTTAACAAGAGTAAGGACCTTTTCTATCTTTTCATGGTTGGCTAGAGTAGTACTTGGCATATAGTTGGTATATTTGTGAATGAATATTTAATAAATGTTGATTGATTGACTGAAATAGGTGAAGACTAGGAAAATGTAACTTCCACTCCCTTCCCACAGTGATATGCAGATTCTAGTACTGTGAATGTCCACTAAGCTAACATAGTTGGAACTATAATCATTAACAAGTAGAAGCCTCAGAAGCAAAGGCTGATTAAAAAAAAATAGCTGAATAAAACTCTAACAACTACTTCATCACTTTCTCCTAAATTATTTTTTGTTTGGTTTTGCTTTTTTAAACAGAGCCCCTCATGATAAATCATATTCTGTTATCAATATAACCCTTGTCGTACTATGCTGTAAGTTTCAACCTATTTATATAAGTTAAATAATCTTATTTTATTAGTCTATTATATTCTTCTTATTTTAAAATGTTTTTTATATATACAAAATAATATATGTAATGTAAATTGAGGCATAATAATATCACATTATCACATTATAAGTAACTGTAGAAAATTATCCAAAGTGGTGTGACATTTTAGAGAGAAAATAAAATGTTAATTCTTAGCCCTAAAATGAATTTCAGTTTTAATGAACTTGCTGCAAATATCTACTTTTCTAAAATACACACATATACAGGGCTGTCTAGGGCTACATACACACTCATTTTTATACAAACTTCATATATAGGTATATATACATTATAATTGTAATATATAAAGCTAGTATGTATGTGTGTTTATATTCAACTTATGTAATATGAAATATATACTGCCTTCCCAAAATGAAGGTGGAGAATTCATAGAATTTTAAACTAATTTAAATAATAGCACCAATTTCCTGAGCCTTTTTGTATACCAGGCCCCTCCTGAGCAGTTTAATAAACAATATCTAATTAAATTTTCAGAAAATCCTCAGGAATTAAGTAATATTCCCATTTTACAAATTAGGAAACTGAGGCTTAAGAAAATTAAGCTTCTTCCCAAGATGGTGGCAGAAAATCCGTAGTGAGTGATAAAACAGAAAACTTTCTGACTCCAAAATCTACGTTCTCAGACCTATTAGTCATTCACCATGTTCCTCCCTAATCGATAGGTGCTACTAAATCTGTGTACGGCCAAGATTATTTTCAGTGTAATCTTTTGAAATCATATACTAATATTTTGTGTGTCTATTTATTAATTTATGTTACTGTTTCCTCTCTCACATTTAACAAATAAGCCTCAAATCGCTATAGAGACTTCTAAAAAGAAGCTAGATCCAAAGTGTCTAGGAGGGCTTTAAGACTCAACTTAATAGAGATATTATATTGGGCCACAATTTTGATGAGTAAGTAATATCTTTCAAACTAACATCAACATCTCTTCTGAGAAAAGAGGAGAGAGAAAACAAACTGAAAATCATGAATTTTAACAAAGTAGCTGAGCTGTTTGAATTCTTTGTGTGTGTTTGTGTTTAGTTTTGCTTTTGTTTGTTTGTTTACTTCTTTTGCCTTAATCAGGTTCTATAGGAGATTTGAAAGCATTATCAGTGTCATCTTATGCTTATTAGTAATATTAAGGTAGGGAGTAAAGATAGTAGAAAAATGTTTTTTACTTAACTCAATGAAAACACTTTGTTCAATCAGTTAAGACTATTTCATTAACTAACAAATAATTATTGAAATTCTTCAATATGATTAACCAAAGGGAATTCAGAAGTTATAGTCCCTTTGGGAGTTGAGAGATTCTTCTGAGTGTTCATTAAGGGTATCAAATATTTGACCAAGATAGCGAGCAAAACACGTGTTTTGCCTTGTAGTTAGGGTGCACCAACTATCACAAACAGTTGCCTGTTCCCCTCTCCCTCTCTCAGGTGTGCTCATGTTACAACAATGAAGGGCACATATGCAATGCAAGTTCACACTGAGAAAAACTTGTCTATTCCACTGATAATCTTCTTTGGCTGAGAGGAGCTGGTCTTTGGGGCCCTATGAGTATGAGTCATAAACAACCAGATGAAAGGTTTAAAGGGGTTACTTGGCTATAGTAGACAAAAACATCCTGTTATAGAAATCTTCTAAACCAGTATCTGTATGCGTAGATTTCTTTTTCTTTGCAACTAACTGTATTCTAGCTATCATATATTTCTCATTTTTTTAACCTCTATAATTCAGCCTAAAAGTATAACTACTTAGGTATTCTGACACTTCAGTTGGATGTCAGTGATCACTTCGTTTTGAACAACCATCAAATCTAAGACTGAGTTTCCTTGGAGGTCACTCGAGGATCAACATAGCCATTGGAAGAACAATAAAAATTTCAGATTTTTATTTTGGTATCAAACTACAGATACTTTTGTGGCTCAAGGAAGGTTGAAATCACCTGACATCAACCTTTAAAAATTAAACTCCATCTTTAACAACAATAGCTAAACCCTAAAAATAGTGCCAATTATTTCCATGTAAACACCAGATGGGGAGATTCCCCTAGACCTGTGTTTCATCCATTCAGTCAAGAAACAGTTATTAAGCCATTTCTACAAGGTGCCCATGTACAAGTCCTGAGAGCAGAGAATGGAATAACCTAAAGTTCCTGCTCTCACCCAGACAAAGCTCCTTTCTGACAGTGATAGCGTCTGTGAAAATAATAATTAGAACATTTGATAGTGCAGTTTTCCAGATTTGCCTGATAATAAGACTCACCTATGTGCCTTGTCAAAAATGCAGATTCCTGGGCTTGGAGATTGATGACATGTTGGAGTGAGTCCTATAAATCCATTATTTTACACATTGCTCAGACGTGTCATATCAGGCAATTGTAGGAAACATTTGGTAGAGAATCCCAGGGTAAGAGTGGACTAGAAAAGCCAATGAGGAGGTGGTGTTTGAGTCAAGGTCTGAATGTTGAGAAAATATAGAGGAAGTGGATTCCAAGCAGAGGGAATAGCAAGGGCAGAGGCCCTGAGCACAGTATGAGGCTGCTGGCTTTCAGAAACAGAGCAAGCCAGTAAAATCGGTTTCACCAATTAGGAAAAGCTCGGCCAAAGGAGGTTAAAGAAGGCAGGGGCTATGCTAAGGAGTTTGGAAATTTTTAAACTCAACAGGCAGCTGTTGGATGGTTTTAAGTAGAAGAATGATGATCTGATAAACATTTCAAAAGATCTACTCTAAAAGACTAGCCATCAAAAGGAGACTTGAGAATGTGCTTCCAAATCTCCTGGGATGATTTTTTAAAAAATGCAGTTTCCTAGTCCAAATCCCATATCTTCTGAACTAAGGCCCAGACATCTGTACTTCTAACAAGCACCCAAGGCTGAATAATACAGCCTCAGACTAGAAGCTCCGTGAGTGTCTGGACTCTATTTACTTACCACTGTACACTCAGTGGCTAGCATTGAAGTAATAGGGATATTACTTAATTTTTGAGGATGTTGTAAAATGTTTTTAATGAATATGTAAATGAATAACCAAATCTTTGGTATTTAAAATCAATGTGATTAGCAATTAAAAAATCAGGTATTTAACTAGCTAGCATAATAAATAAGATTATTGGCAGTCTTTACATATTTCAAATATTTCCTAAACAAATAAACTATAATTTAAGTTAGTGCTTTAATCATTGTCATTAATATAGAAATATTATATTCTGGCTCCTCAAATGCACCTGGAAATGGTCAGAAAATCTGTCATTGCAGAAGATTATTGATGAGTAGGGGATTGTTACAGGTTTTGAAAGGTAACAAAGCAGTAATCATGCTTGAACAGTTTTAGTTGCTTAACACTCAGTGTTTGGTCACATCTGTAGCATCTGTAGTCTGTAATCGTTGAGGGGAAAAAAATTTATGAATCAAAGCAAAACCCCATAGTTGGAATATCCACATTATTCTTCTAATTCTTCTCAAATTCAGCTTATATACATAGACATGGAGAGTTTTTACATTTAAATCTTAGTATTTGTTGGTAATTACAAATATTTTTTTCCTAGGATCAAAGGAAATGCTATGAAATACAATAATATTCTGTAAGACTTTGAAGAAAATATAAATAATCAATAAAATATGCTCTGGGTCATAAAAAGGACAACATAGAAAGACATAGTTTTCATAAAGTAAATAGGAGTGATGTATGAGAATCAGTGTAATTTATAACTAAAAACTACTAAAATTTAAAAAAAATTCTTGGCATACATTGGTTTATAAAAAACATTTCCAGGATGAATATATATCTTTTCCACAAGTAAAACACAAGACATTAAATAAACTAGATCAGTTACAAACCCAATCCATATTAGGCAAATCCCATATCTTACTTACTTTATCTTCAGGGATTAACACAGAGTGGACCTCCAATAAATGTTTCATGAATGACTGAATGGTCATCACAGTGATTTATATCATGAAGTTAATGAGACCAAGTTCATGTTCGCTCAGTTGAACATATCTGTTTTCTTGGCACCAAGACACACTGTATCTTTATTTCCAGCCAGAAACCCACTGTATCCTTATTCCATCACCCAAGTTACTCTTTGGTCACATAATAAACTGAGTAAGAGGATGCTTCCAGTTTAAAATGACCATCACAACTTTTTATCCAATGTAATAGTGTCATCTTCTTATACCAAGATCAGAATAAGTATATAATAAGTATATATCTAAATCTATATCTAGATATATATCTAGATCTAGAGCTAAATTGAAAGATAGACACACACATATATGTATATAGACAAACATACACAGATCCATACATATAAATATGTGCATATGTCTGTGAATTTCAAAGATGTGAATCTTTATTATCATTATTATATAATAACTTACTATTTCAAAGGGAAAAAAGTTAAGGCCCATTATCATAGGCTTGATACACAGTATTGGATTTTGAGTGTGTATTCCAAAGAGATCCCACTAAAGAGCTAGATATATTTAAAGCTAACAAAAATAAAAGGTTTTTTGAAAAAAATTATGTTGAAGCTCTTTGTACAACCACTTTAATTCCACTTTCTGTCAGAGCTTATGTGTTTCCAAGGGAGCACAGTAATTTGTGCATTTTCTATTTTTAAATCATTCATTGTTCTAGTTAAATATTATGAGTGTATGGCAATTCCTAAAAGAGTCATGCAGAGATAGTAGGTGCAATTGTGTTGTACTCAAAATAAATTCATGGTTAAAGCAAATATTTAACAACTGTCAAATACTGGATTGCATGTAGAAAAACTAATCCTGTATAGCTCTGGTAAATTAAAACTTCAAACCAAACCTTCCTTCTGTGCTTTATAATTAGAAAACCAAATGAGGAACTTTTCTGGGCAGCCTGGTTTAAGAAACCCACCTGTTTTCTCTTTTTAAAAAGATATTGTTGAAGTTAATATGTTTAAGTAAAGGGTTTAAATGACTCAGAACTGGAATTGTAAAGAATAACCCTCTCACATTTAAATATTACTATGTATATTTGTGATTTACAGCAATTTGATAAATGGCATATGAGGCATCAATTATAAATAATATGCTTGAAAAAGAAAGTCAGGTTATGCAAAGAAGGCATTACCTGAGGAATGGCAACCATGTATCCCATGGATCACCCATCAAGGCTAATGTCCAAGGACCTTTATATTTTCTCCACATCAGCCATCATCCAGGACCTTGTCAGTATTCAGAAGGGCTCTACTGAAATATTAAGTTCAAGCATCAGCTCCCTGATCACCAGTCGCACTCTGTTAGCCCCACCATGTCTGTCTTCAGTCTCTCTGGGACATTTAGTCTCTTGACTAGACCCTTCTCTCTTTCACTACCTTCTCTATCCAAATTAAATTCTATGCTCCATTATTTCAAATGCCTGCTTCCTAATCCCTCTACCCTCTTCTCCGATTGTCCTTCAGTCTGAGTATATGGAAAAAGCCAGCCTTGGCCCAGTCTAATTCTTTGCCTTTTCTGAAAGAACCCACACTGCTCAGTGCCTCCGGAGAAATTTCAAACAAACTTACATGTTGGTGCAAGCCTAAATGCATGATTTTCAGACTCAACTGACTTCTCAAAGAGTTCTGATAATCCTATTTTTTCAAAATACTTAGCCTCAGTCTCCCATTCATAGTACAGACTCCCCTGTGTGCCAGCCATATGTGCCTCCCTCCCTTCTGCCTCAGGTTCACCCTTCTATTGGTGAGGGTCATATGACTTCTTAGGGGACCATGCCCCAGTGATTCTTTCTTTCACTGTATCCTCAACGTCTCTTCCTATACTGACTTATTCTCACAAATAATTTGGTGATCACATCAAGAAAAAATACGTAAAACCTCTCTGGATGTTTCTCTGTGGTCCCTATCCCTTCTATCTGCACCCTTGAATAGCCAATCTTTTAGAAAGACTGCTCTCCTTACCATTTCCTTTTCCTCGCCTCCCACTTACACTCTGATCCATCTATAATTTGGCCTCTGCCTCCACCACACCCCAGAAAGGCCTCCCAGCAAAGTCTCAAATGACCATTGTGTCAGTCAAGTTTCCAAAAGAAAAGAGGTGGGACATTCAAGCTGGGATAATTTGAAGAGAATGTAATTTAAAAAAAAAAAAAAAAGAGACTTCCCTGGTGGCTCAGTGGTTAAGAATCCACCTGCCAATGCAGGGAACATGGGTTCGAGCCCTACATGCCGTGGAGCAACTAAGCCCGTGCGCCACAACTACTGAGCCTGCGCTCTAGAGCTCGCATGCCACAGCTGCTGAAGCCTGCGAGCCACAACCACTGAGCCCGCGCGCCTAGAGCCCGTGCTCCGCAACAAGAAAAGCCACCGTGATGAGAAGCCCACGCACTGCAACGAAGAGTAGCCCCCCTCTCGCCGCAACTAGAGAAAAGCCTGCGTGCAGCAAGGAAGACCCAGTGCGGCCATAAATAAATAAATAAATAAATTAATTAATTAATTTTAAAAGACAATAAGAATCCACTGGTGGAGTACAGTGAACCCTCAAGGGTACCCTCTGATACTCCAGAGCTAATAAATGCAGGTAGCTCTTTCCCAACCTACCCCAAGAGGGGTGAGCAGAGAACTACCTGTGACCTTAGGTCAAGGAAGCAAATCCACAAAGAAGCTGAGGGGAAAATCTCTCCTCTCCTCTCTCCTTCCCTCCTTCTTATCTTCTACCAGTGCCCACCAAGGGTCTAACTCCAGCAGAAGATAGGGTAGAGTTAATGGGGGCCATCCACACTGGGCAAACTCCTGGGCAAACTCCTGGTCCTCTGCATCCCTTCTTGGCCCATTCTGCACCTTCAGCCAGAGTGTAATTTCTTTGATAAATCTGCTCATTATATTTTCCTTCTTTAAAAATTTCCAGTAGCTCTACATTTTTCTTAGAATAAAGTCTACATGTTTTGTCTTGGCTTTGCAAATTTGTTCTCTTCTTTCTTAGGCACCACTATATTAAATTCCAACAGAGCAGAGTTTCTTTCAGTTACTTGAACAGGCCATACTCAGTCTCACCTCTGGACCTTCACACAGTCTTTGCCTTCTTCTCGGGGCACTGCTTACCCACTCTCTACCTGGGTAATTACTGCTTTGCCTTCAAGCCACAGTGTAAATGTCACTTCCTTTGAGAAGCCTTCTCTGATAATCCACGCCTGGATATCATGCACCTCTCTTATCCAATAGTATATTGTACTTCCCAGGGGTGAAACTTGTTTTCTTGTGTGCATGTCCCTCTAGACTCCAGTGATGTGTGCTCCAGGACTGGGTCTTTCGTTTTCATTGATGCATCCCCAGCACCTAGCAGAATTGCAAGCATTTTTTAATGAATGAATGAAATTGCTTTTGCTTTTTTTTTTTTTTTTTTTTTTTTTGGT
>NW_006788075.1:1553659-1630260 GCF_000442215.2 Lipotes vexillifer
CATGTGGGATCTTCCCAGACCAGGGCTCGAACACATGTCCCCTGCATTAGCAGGCGGACTCTCAACCACTGCGCCACCAGGGAAGCCCTGCCATTTTTTAATGAATGATATGAAGGCATTTTACAGAGCGGGAGTGAAGTATATAATTGACGAGGTGAAGAGAGGCGGCATCATGGATGATGTTATAGTTTTGCCCCCAATTTTATGTTTATTCCGAGGGCAGTGGTAAGCCACAGAATGTTCTTAAACAACAGAGGGATAGACAGAAGTTGTGTTTTAGCGAGAGAAATTTTCCTGCCGTGAGTGGGATAAACCAGAAGAGGGGAGAACTGGAAGTTGCAAAAACAATTTGGAAGACCGAACAAACTGAGGCAACAGGTGACACTTTGTAAGACTGCAAAGAAAGGTATAGCTGTGGGAGGTGTTTGGAAAATAGAAAGAGGGATGCTTGGACATTAAGGACAAAGTAGAAGAAGGAGTAAAACATGACTGTGATTTTGATACTGGTCACTCGGGAAAATAGTTCTGTCATTTACCAGAATAGGGAAGTTGGAAAGGGGAATTTGAAGGAGACATATGAAAGGACTTAGAAGCTACAGTGAGGTCATAACACTTGAAGAGAAATGTTGTAAGAAGAGGGTTTATAGGATGGGACCGAAATGTGTCTTCTCAAGGGAGAACACCCTTTTCTGACCGTAAAGAATGTGTTCTGGCACAAAGAGAAACACTCTAAGGCCTGAGGTTGTTTTTGTTTTTGTTTTTGTTTGTGTGTGTGTGTGTGAGCTGTTGCCTAAATTCTGAGTCCTAGAAAAGACTATAAGGACAGAGGACAGAGAGGTAGTAACTGCATTATGTATGTGTGTCCCCTCTCTGATCAGAGGCATATATTTGAAGAGCAGTCAAGAAAATTCCAAGTCCTTGCTTATTGTAAATCACCACCTGGCTGGAACACAGATTTCCAATTACTGCAGTAGTTTTCTGCACACTGCCTATAATACATTCTTGTTAATTAATAGAAAGGATGCTTGAAATCCATAGAGAAGTGCTCTGTAGTGTTCAGATGTTGGGAGTCTGTGTGTACGTGTGTGTGATGCATAGGACACAGTATTTTGTAAAGGACCTCCATAGGCTCTCTCCACCTGACAAAAGAATGCCCACTACATGTAAGGAGGTTTGAGTCATTTTTTTTTAAACAAAGTAAAAGTTATATTTACAAATCACAGAAGAACTTTATTCCTCTTTTTTTTCTCCCAGCCATTCAAAGCTGTTCTGTGGGCCTAGCTCTTTCTCTCCCCCCTGAAATGTCCATGACTTTTCAATTCTCTGCATTTGGCAGGTGTTTAAAGTGACTCTTTTCTCTTATGGATATTTTCTTGGGTTCTTCTGAGATCCCACATCACTAGAGATGTCTCATTTACATTCCACAACTTCTTAGTCTCTGGAAGTCACATCCAGGCTCTTTGTGATGAGGCCTCCTTGACCCTCCAAAGCCTTGTTGGGAAGAACACCCCAAACAACTCAGACAGCACTTGTACGTGGCCCCCATGTGGGCCTCTGTCTGTGGGCCATGCAGTTACTTCCAAGAGCAGTGCTTTCCTCCGTCACTGTGGGCCACTTCAGCCAGACACCTGTCCTCATGAGGCTTTCAGGCATGACTGCAGTCTACTGTATTTCCATAGTTCCACAGAGTACCTAGGAAAGTCTCTGTGTGGCCTTGAAACCCCTCTCACTTGAGGAAACAAAGATATACCTCTCGACCCTCTCTCACCAGAAAGAACCACAAGTACTCTGGTGCCTCTCTCTCTCTAAAGAATCCTCTCGGAAACCCCTTCGTCTCTCTTGAGCTTTTCAAGTTTTATACGCTGGAATCAGATGGTTAGCTGACAGGAGCAAGAGCCCCTCCTGTACAAGTCCAGCTAGTCAGCACCTCAACTGTGAGGTGGCAGCACACTTGTCACCTCTGGTTTGGGTCTCAGCTAAAACCCAAACAGGAAGAGCCCTACTTAACATCCTGTTACCACTGAGATGTAGATATGTATTAGACACTTATCAAAACCATAAAATTAATGTTTGGCTGTAAGACAAATCTGGGTAAATAAAGCCTTACCCAGAGAAAGTGAATGAGGGAAACTGTGACCAGTCGGGTGACAGAGCTCAAGAGCACAGGACGTGTAGAACTCATCTGACCCCTCAGGCAAGTACTCATTTCCAGAGAAACTGCACTTTCAACCCTGTGTCACACTTCAAAGGGGAAAATAAACTATTTTCTACATCTATGGAGCATAATTGCAAGAGAAAGAAATGACTCATAGGATTTCATTTCCAAATATTTGCATATGTGTTTTATATGAAAAACCAGAGAACAAACAAGGGATGTTTTTTCCAATACACATGAAGTATGTACCACAAAATTATTCAGATATTGAAAGAATAGAGAAAGACTACAAATTTCTCTTTTAGTTTTTTTTTAGTTTCTTTATGTGCAGGAGAAACTACGTGACCTAAGAAGAGACCTGACCTGTAAAAAAACCTCATTTCAACCTCGACATATGACCTCAGAGGGACTCATTTGCCCTTTGGAAAGTTTTTAAGCTTTGTAACAGAGGCACAGGCACCGAGAAGATTAGAGAGCTCAGGGGAAGGAAGTTGGGGATTTTCTACCATAGCAGATGGTGGGCTGTCAGCAGCTTGGCTTCTCAATTGGGAAAATCCTCCAATCATGTAGCTCTTCATCAGCTGGACCTCCCTCTTTCTCCGGGTACCAGTAACTGCTTCCTCACCTTGGCCTTCAGGTCTAGTGGTGATACTGGCACTCTGCCAATTTTTACCTACCTGTAACCCTGACCTCACACTGTTAGGTAGTCCCTTGATTAAATATTCTTCATTTACCCTATTGGTGTGCCATCCCTTTCCTGATACACTGAGGCCAGTCTTTCCGTAGAAAATTTCTGTTTGCCAAATTCCTCGTTGGGCTGGTCATTGGAGTTGCTTGAGTCCTTGAATACTTGGGAATCAGTCCAGTGTCAAATTGTTAAAGATAGCATTTTCTAGAGGGTAAATTGACTTTACGTGTACCTATTTATTTAGGAGGCCACAGAATATTTTCCACAAAATTATTACATACCACTAAGCTTACAGCTCATGGATATAGCACGGCCACTGTTCACATCTTGCAAATAACAAGAAAACGATAATCCAAAAATTATCTTTCAAAGTTCAAAGGCAGCTTAAGGGATTTTTTTTTTTAAGGGATGGAAAAACTAATCTCCAGTTTTGGAAATCCCTTCATGTACCCACCCATCTGACCCCCACCTGTTTTAATGATTCACTGGGTTGTGAGGCCAGTGCACTAAAGCTGCTTGGTGCCTTGCGAAGGAGCCACAAGGCAAAGCAGTAAAACCACCTGTGATCCAAATTTACTAGGAGGAAAATGTCCTCTGAAAAAGGAGAAAGGTGTTAACTCCAAAACCAGCAGGACCCAAGTGTTGCTCTCTAGAGATGCTGCTTTATTAAAGGAAGAAGCGATCTGTAGTTTTCATATCAAAGGTAGAGCTGAGTAGGGGTGGCCTTTGTGCTGCAATTACAGTGTTTGCAAACTTCTCAAGTGCTTCAAAACCGCGCCAAGCAGGGCATTCTTCATTTGCTTACCAAGCCACTCCCCTTCCTCCCTGCCTTTCCCTCTCCTCAGATGATCATGCAAAAAAAGATAAACTGCACCATAAGCCAAAACTGAATAATCGCACATTATGTTTTATAGAAGCCTGAAAAATACTCGTTTTCTTTGCCCTTTTTATTTTTTGCATATTTTCAGATATTTCTCTGCTCACACAAACTGTGTCTTAGCCCCAAATGATTTATTTTATGGTGAAATTTTAGTGGATACATGAAGCCTATAAATTATTTGAATACCATTTTCAATAATATTATATAGGAAAAAGGTAAAGCAGTTTCATAAAGCTTTCAAATATACAATAATGAGCTCTTGATTGAAGTATTAAGAGCACCATATTAGAATAAAATTATTATAAGCTATTAAGACATGAGCTTTGCTATTTTACCTTTTTTTCATTTTTAAAGTTGGTACTTTTGAGCAAATTAATGAGGTTACAGGTTATTCTTAGAAGACTGATTTCTGAAAAGCAGAATATTTGGAGCTGAAAAGAAACCATTTTTCAGAACAATGTAAACATTTTCATTTGCTCATTGTTCAGTCATGTTTGTGCTCAAATTTTCTTTTCACTGTAGAATAGACAATGGTGCAGGTTATTAGTTAAGCTACTGGATATGATCATTCATAAGATAAACTAGTGTGTCAGTATTTCTAACTAAGGCAATCAGGAATTTCTCCTTTTCCTTGATTTATGTTTTTGGGTGTATTGGCAAATATTTTATACGTTTTAATATGTACAATAATTAAACAAATGCATCTAGCTCTAAGTATTTCATCTGGAATATAAATAATTCTATACATAAAAATCTAAAATCTAAATGTACTACACAATTTACTTTAAGGTATTTGAGTTCTACCAAGTAATACTTTTTTTGTAATTAGAATGAAAATGTTTCCCTAACATTATTACCTCAAAAGATAATCTGTAGCAGAATCTACAAATGAATTTGTGCATAAAGATGACCAAATTCCTTTTACTGCAGTAAATAATCCATCATCTACATTGTTCAGGTGTACATTGCAGCTTTCTTGGTAAGAAACTGCATGGTACTGTGGGAAAGTACAACATAAGATTGTCTGTGGTTAAGGAAATTTAAAATTAGAGGCCACGTGTTTATTCCATGTGTTTAATTCAGTTAGTAACCATAGATAAATATATATTGTGGGGTCATTTTCTTCTCTTCTGACATTATTCTTGGTAAACCAGAGCATTGCTGGGATTTGGAGATTGATTTTTATAGAATCAGAAAGAATTAAATAATTTTGCAAAAGGATGGCCTTGGAGCTGACTCTCTGGTACGTAAATATGTAGTTTACAATTCCGTGGCACTGAAGCACTTTCAAGACCAAGTCAAGAGGCTCCTTTCAGTGACACTAAGGCCATAGGCCGGTGCCCATGAAGAGCAGCCATCCTGTTTCCAAAATGAGCCGATGCGCTGAATTAAGCCTTTGAAAAGGCTTTGTTTTTTAAGAGTAAGAAATACAGTTTTGCATCATGACACAGTATAGTAATACACACACCCTCACATTTATATATAATTGAAACTAAATTTCACAAAACAGTACTTATTGGAATTATAGCTAAAGCACTATTTTACTATTCTATTCTTTTCATCGTATTTTTTGTATGTTGACCATGACCCAGTAAGTTATGTCATGTCCCGTTGAAGAGTAGCACCCAGCTTTTGAAAAGCACTGTAAAGCGTGTTATAAAGACTGTCGTGAGATGAGCACCTGTTATTCTCCAATTTCCGGTAAAGGTGCCCAAGGGAACATGAACTTCCTTTGATCAGTGCTGTCTACAAATTCTTTCACTTTTTGCCTCACAAAGACTGATGAAGTTGGAGAATCTAAGAAACTTTGAATGTCTAATTCATTGAGACAAGTAAATGGAAACCTCTAAAACCTAAATTGAGTCACACAATCTCATTGGTTGTCTGCTTAGAAATAGCAGGTAGTCATTGATGTTTATGCAGTTCATGACCATGCGATATTATTAATTAAGCCTGTTTCTCAGATTAAAAATTGGGATCATCTCTTACTTCTAGCCACCTAGAGAATCAGTGGAGAAGAGATGAGATGAAGGGCCTGGCCTCCCATTCGGCTCTCTTTCTGTCTTGAGAGGGGAGCCTGAGCTTGGCTGTAGCCTGAGAATCTGAGAGGCAAAGGTTCTTTCCTTTTCATACACGAGGGGAGGTCTAGAATTATAGAATTTAACTGGACAGACTCTGGAATGGTCTGTGGGCTTCTGCTTGAACTTCTGCCAAGAGAAAAAAAAATCCTTCAATTTATATTAAGTCACAACTCTTAGGAAAAATAAGTACCTTTCAGAGATGTAATGGCCTATAAGCTTCTAAAAACTGACTGAGTTTATCAGAGTTTTTTGAAAGTGTCAGATGTCTAAAAATAAATGCAACAGGACTCAGGTCTTACATGCCAAACAAGCCGAGAGCATGAAGGAAGGAACCTGGAACAGAGTGCACGTACACGTAGCTTCTGAGAGTCCGGGTGAATGAAAAGGCATCATGAATACAGAGCAGAACCTGAAAGAGGAGTAGGCACCAAAGATGGCTTTGACCCCTGTATTATGTAGTGTAAAAGACTAAGCTGCTCTAATGCTATCCCGGGGAGTCTTAACGATAGAAAGTCTTCAAAATGACTTTTATTTCCTCTTCACATATCAATCTGG
This sequence comes from Lipotes vexillifer, assembly GCF_000442215.2. Taxonomy (NCBI): domain Eukaryota; kingdom Metazoa; phylum Chordata; class Mammalia; order Artiodactyla; family Lipotidae; genus Lipotes; species Lipotes vexillifer. The sequence continues at coordinate 1,560,019 of NW_006788075.1, forward strand.
GGCAAGTAGGCGGGCTGCTATCCTGCTATCCTGCATATGCTTCAGATATCCAGGCTTCTTCCGTCTTCTCCAATTATCATCTGGGGTGTTTCCCCTACCCCATAAGGAATATTTTCTAAGGAAGGTTGGAGTTTTTTCCAGCTTTTTGAGGGAGAAAATGCCTGAAGGATCATATGCACAATGTTTGAAGTCCCAGGACTGGAAGAGGCATGCAGCACTTGCAGTGACTTTCTCCTGGTGAGAATGAAGTCACAGAGCCATGTTTAGAGGAGAGCCTTGGGGGAGGAGTGGCAGTGCTAGAAAAGATAGCTCCTGCTTTGTGGTCACATCCCTAGCTTAGCTGTATTACTTTAAGGGGAGAATGAACTGTGACGAAGAGCCAGCAGTCCCTGCCATAGCTACGTCTTAGTCAGCCCTGGCTCATGCTACATTTCTGTGTCTACTGTCCAAAATCAGACTGTGGTGTGCCCAGGATGCTGTGAATATGTAGAAAGCCTTCTTCATGGTGCAGCTTTTACTTGAACATTTATCATCAGATCATTGACATAACTACAAAGCCTTTTGAAAAATAACCTCATATTCATTTTAATCCAATTTTTCTTTAGCTTGGAATGCTTTACATTGCTCATATAAAATTTCTGGGACTAAGGCCATAAGTTAAAAATGAATGTCTTTAATCAATTCCAGATTTCCAATCTAACTTCTAGTGTAAATCTTGCTCCTTGAATTTAATATGTACTGTAAGAAACAAGGTATGATACATAAGCCATAAGCTTTAAAAATTCTGGTTTGAACAGAAATCAGGCCAACTATTAAGGTCTGACAACATCATCTATCTAACTCAAAATGTTCTTGCATATAAGGAAAATTAATCTGGTTTCTGTGTATGTGAAACAATGCACAGCCCAGATAAAATTATCTGTTAAATTTATGAATAATCTAGACTTGAATTTTAAGGTCTTAGAAGATTTTTTTTAAGGAAGAGTCTTTTTTTTTAAATTATAGTTTTTATTTCCTTTTTTGTAATTTCCAGGTTTCTGCTGAAATTCTGATTCTTTAAAGTGTAATTCTTGAAAGTCTAATTTCATTTAGGTATTAATCATGATTATTTTAAGATTCATGTCTAATAACCCTAGTATCTGTACACTCTATCACCTGTTTATTCAGCCGTGTGGCTTTTTGTTTTTTAACCTGCCTATTATTATTATTTTTTCAACATCTTTATTGGAGTATAATTGCTTTACAGTGATGTGTTAGTCTCTGCTTTATAACCAAGTGAATCAGCTATACATATACATATATCCCCATATCTCTTCCCTCTTGCGTCTCCCTCCTTCCCTATCCCACCCCTCTAGGTGGACACAAAGCACCGAGCTGATCTCCCTGTGCTATGAGGCTGCTTCCCACTAGCTATCTATTTTACATGTGGTAGTGTATATATGTTAAGGAAGAGTCTTGCAAGTAGAATTTGAATGTAAGGGAAGGATTAGTTTGGGCTAAGTGGAAACTGAATTCAAGACCTAATACGTAGAAGACAGCTTAGATCCTGTCTAATTCAGAGGTGGGTTTTTGAGGGGGGGCGTTGTTTTGGGTTTGTTTTTTTTTTTGTCCATTTCAATCTGTGGTATTCTCTAAGAATCAGTGCTCCAATCTTAAATCTTTATAGGCAGCCCTCCCTTATCAACATGATAGGGTTGTAGATGCAAGAGGTGTCAGCAGAAGGCCCAGATGGGGGTTCAAATGGAGTCAAAGACACAACTTCAAAATCAAGTTTTACAAGTGCAATTTTTAAAATTTTATTGAAATATAGTTGATTTACAGTGTTGTGTTAATTTCTGCTGTACAGCAAAGTGATTCAGTTATACATATATATTATTTTTCTTATTCTTTTCCTTTGTAATTTATCACAGGATACTGAATACAGTTCCCTGTTCTATACAATAGGACCTTGTTGTTTATCCATCCTATAAATACTACAAATGCAATTTTTTTAGCCTTGCTAACACTCAGTGAATTTAGCCTCATCCCTGGGTTTAAAGAGATCAAAGATGTCAGCGAGAACTTTGCTATTCAGAGTTCTCATTGTGATTTCCAAATGATTTCTATTACTCTGTAATGTTCTTTACAAACAACCCACCGCTTTCTCTTTTAACTGGCCATGATGGTTTTCTCTTTTAACTTTATGGATTTTGTTCATGCATTCCACACATATTTTCAAGACACTATGTGATGCACTGTTCTAAGTGCTGAGCACACAGAGATAGACAAGAGCAGCTCATGTTTTCATATCCTAGTGGAGGCAGCAGAAAATAGACAAGTGTAAAAGTATATGACAAAAAATATATATCAAAACAATAAAGCAGGTGTCTTAGAGAGCCTGATCAAGGAGGTTCTCTCTGAGCAGGTACCATAGCAGGGAATAAGGGAACAAGTCATGTGAAAATCTGAAGAAAGAAATGTATGGGCAGATGATAGAAAGTACCAAGGACACAAGATTTAAAAAATAGTCTAGGGCTTCCCTGGTGGTGCAGTGGTTAAGAATCCGCCTGCCAATGCAGGAGACACGTGTTCGAACCCTGGTCCAGGAAGATCCCACATGCCGTGGAGCAACTAAGCCCGTGCGCCACAACTACTGAGCCTGCACTCTAGATCCCGCAAGCCACAACTACTGAGCCCATGCACCACAACTACTGAAGCCCGCGTGCCTAGAGCCCATGCTCTGCAGCAAGAGAAGCCACCGCAACGAGAAGCCCACGCGCCGCAATGAAGAGTAGCCCCCGCTCACCGCAACTAGAGAAAGCCCGCGTGCAGCAACAAAGACCCAGTGCAGCCAAAAATAAATACATTTTTTAAATTAAAAAAAAAAAAAGTCTAGCATTTCTGTGTAACTTGCAGCAAAAAGGCCAGGACTAGAATGAACTGAACAAAGCATGAGGTGAGGTTACAGAAATTCACAAGGCCTGTTAGCCGTGACCAAGGAGCTGTATTTCATTGTGCTAAATGAAATGGAAACCCACTGGAAGGGCTTGAGCAGGGAAGTAACATGACTTGATTTATGTTTTTAAATGATCACTCCAACAGCTATGTGGAGAATTGATGGTAAGGAGACATGAGTGGAAGCACCAGTAAAAAGGCTTTTAAAGAAATGAGAAAAGATGGTGACTTGAACCAGAATGAAAAGGGTGGAGGTGGTAAAAACATTTTTTAAGAAAAATCTCCTCTAGGCTTTGCTAGTTGCCTTCCCAGAAGCCATCCTCACTTTCATTCCTTGCTCACAGCTCTCTGACATTCATCTGGAGTGCCAGCCAGGTGACGAATCAGGACAGGTCTAATTGTATCCTGACCACTCCATCCTCCCTTGGTAGACATCCCCTCGGCCAACACAGCTCAGAATGTCCTGGTTTTCCAAAAAGACTTCAGAGAAAGTCATCTGACTTTCTCTGAAGGCTTTCTTTCTTATTGATGAGAGAAGGAACGACATCCTGTCCAGGTCTTCCTCAAGCCAAAAATTTAATCAATATGGAAAAAGATTGAAAATCGAAAGGGGAAACATTTCCCAAAGTGTACTCTGTGGACAAACAAATTTGAGAAAATACTGTGGTAGAGTACAACAGGTTGATTTTCAGAATTTTTCAAATATTTATGTGCTTTGTGGATGTCTAAGAGAGAGTTAAAGAATCCAAACTTATATAACCACAGAATTCCCCTTTGGGGAATAATAATCTGGTTCACAGAATTAGTCTTCTTCAGAACATCACTTCTGGTAATACTGGACAAAGGGGTGAATTTTTAGAATCAACTGTTCTTCAAAATCATGGTACGTCATTGATATACTCAGCCCACAGCAGGCTGCAAACAACTAAATTATTTAAGTGTTGAAGTCTTTCGAGATTAAAAATAGATCAACTACTTGGTAGAATCTATTAATATAGATGTTTGATGTTAAGATTGGATTCTCAGAAATCATTCATTCTCAAGAATTAGAAGACTCATTCAAATTAAAATTTCAATAAGGATCCAGTTAGAAAATTGCTTTCTGGATTTTCCCCCTTATTGAATAGACTCATTATGAACTTAAGCTATTATGGAAGCTACTACTCTCCTTTTAGGAAGGGAGGGAGGGAGAGAGGGCGAGAGGAAGAAGGCAGGAAGGAAGGGAGGACGGAAGGAAGGAAAGAAACAGCTAACAGTCTTCTGTACAAATTATTCTGTTAGGGTGAGAAAAAGTCTTTAAATAAAGAACCTGAACTACACTAGAAATTTTACCATGACAATTTATAGACAGTTATATAGAATGAGATGGGGTTTCTACCTGTAATTCATTGACTCTGTTAGTAAAATATAACAGGCTTCAAATTTTTATCTCATCATAAAAAAAGGATTAATATGGCTTATAACTAAATGTCAAAATAGATTTTCATTACATAGTCTAATTTTTCAACCACAAGATGTTGACAGAAAAGAACGATTCACACTTAGCTGCTCAGTTCAGATTTTCTTTGCTGGCATTACTGACAGTAGATTTTATACTTTACCGGTCTGTGTAATGAAACTCAACCAAGAATATTCTCTTAAAACCCTACTACTCAAAGTGTGATCCATAGCCTAGCAGCTATGGCATCACCTGGGAACCTGTTAGAAGTGCAGAATCTTAGGCCCCCACCCCAGACCTGCTGAATCAGAATTTGCGTTTTAACAAGATTTCCAAGTGATTCATAGGCACATTAAGTTTTGAGAAGCTCTGTCTTAGAAGACATTCTCCAGGTGTTTTGCTATCATTGAGGATTGTTCTGCCACCACCTGGGGTGATCAGCAGGTTTCCCTAAGAACATGACACTGCGATTACAGCCCAGCCCCTTCCCTGTGCACCCACTTAAAATGTGTGAGCGACAATAGACTGAGAATAATGTTTAGAGTGCAATATACATGCCACACTTTGTTCAGGTCTGATGTACAAATGTTGAATAGATAATTAATTCACATCTATCTAGTCTTCCTTTAGTAGGGCACAAGGTTACAAACCTTTATGTGTGTGCATGCGTGCGTATGTGTGTGTGTGTGTGTGTGTGTGTGTATGTGAGAGAGAGAGAGAGAGAGAGAGGAAAAACAGAGACAGACAGAAAGAGAGCAGGGGATGCCTGGGTTCCAAGTTCATCCATTACCAAAAATTTAAACAGCCAAGTCTTTAGCCACTGAGTTTTCAGAACAAAACCCCTACTTTATTGGAAGTCTATGGCCTCATTGAAATCCTTCCATCCTAGATTCTGAACCAAATTTCTGAACCATGTTTCTCTAAAATCCCCAAGTTTATTCAAAACTCAGCCCACTCTCAAACACTTGGCCAAACTACCTGGGTGGCTGAGCCCCCTTAAAATGTCAAGAACCTCTGATATTCTCAGAGTCTGACCTCTATGACCCAACAACAGAATTCCATGCCGATCACTCAGCCCAGCACAGGGGCAGTGCTACTGGGAAGATTTGGCATCTGACAACAGGGCCTGGTGTATTATGTTGAAGAACAACCGTGTCCTTAGCTGCCTTCATTCTTCCCCTGCTGAGCCCAAGACTTGGCCTTCCTGTGTGTACCCTCTTGCTTCCCCTCCTGTTCCAATACAGTTATGTTCTCCATGTGAGGTTTGCAAGCACTAAGGTTTATATGTCCATCATCTCCTTCAAAGAACCAACTCCTTCTAAATTTGAAGAGACCCAGGTAGCCAGAACTGGGGGCAGTGAAGTTGTTTGTAGCAGTGGTCATCATCATTTGCCATCCTTAGAGGAGCAGAGAGAGAACTAAAAGTTAGGACTAAGGCTGGTAGAGTCGAGACTTGAGAGAGGGCTTGCTATCTGGTATCGGGTTGGCCCCAAAGTTTGTTCGGGTTTTTCCGTAAGATGTTACGGAACCCAAACCAATAGGAACCAGGGAGAAAGAAGATGAGACCTATGCTGGTGGAAAAAGTGGGTAGGGAATTGAGGAAACCAGCCATATGGAAAAAGCAACATTCAGAGGGAGCTGTCCTCTTGGTCATCTGAGACATGACATGTCCCTGGTTCTCTCACCTCTCTGATGATTCCTTCATAGACCAATTGTGGCTTGCTTTTCATCTGCGTGACCCCAAACTTTGGTATCCTTCAAGATTCTTTCAAAGCTCTGTTTTATTCTCTTTACACATGCCCTCCATTGTCCATCTTTATATTAATGATGCTACCAAAATAGTATCTGTAGCATAAGTGTCTCTCCTGAGTCCCAAAATTGTCTATCTAGTTGTCTCTAGAACACATTCACTTGGATGTCTCTCAGAAAATTCAGATTCAGCACAACCACCCCTGCTGTGATTATCGTTCCATCTGAAAGGCTCCCCTCCTTCATACTTTATCACAATGAATGGCAGCACCCAGTCACCCCAGAACTGTGACAGCACACTCAATTCCTCCCTTGCCGTCCCCTCCATTCCTTCCTCTTTAGCCTTTTAAGATTTAATTCAGGCTCTTGGCATTTCTCTCCTATTTTAATACATCAGTCATTTGACTAAACTATCTGCATCTGATTTCCTATCACTCCAATCTCTCTACACATATTATGGTATTGCATAAAATATTTTTCTGAATGTAGTAAAAATTCATACTACTTAACATGACAATGAGGTTTCCATGATCTAAACCCTGACTACCTCTTCTGCATCTTTTCCTACCACTCCCTGCTCTATGCCACATGCCTAACGTTCCCTAACTGTACCACGTAACTTCATGCAGTCCTATTGTGCCACCAACCTATCCAGTAAGCACCTAATCATATTGAAAGAGTCAACGTAGATGTCCCCCTTCAGATAAAACTTTTTCTGAGTCTCAGAACTGACTACTCCTTTCTTTGTTCCTACATGGAGTATTGCACTTTAAAAAAATGTAGTTCTTTATTTGTTTCATGGTAATCTCATGTGTATCTACTGTAATTTCCTGGAGTGTGGCAACCTGTCTTAATTATGTTTATTTTTGTAGCTCTGAGCACAGTGCCTGACAGAGAGTAGGTGTCAGTAAATATTCACTGAGAGAGAGAATGAATATACAGGCATGGGATGAGTTCAAGGAAAACAGGGAACTTGTCTGTAGTTTACTTGTTGATGCCTAAAGTTTATCGTGACCAATCCAGGTTTAAAATGAGACTGGACAGCATTCCAGCATGGACTGCTGAAGGAAGGATATCAGAGTCATTCTTGTGATGGGGGAACCTGAGAGGAAGCAGATCTCCCAAGATATGGACACTGACAAGTGGTCAGGGAGGTTCCAGAAGAAGAAGGCAGAGTTTATCTGTGAACAGACACCTGGGTTACAAATACAGAGGAACATAAAAGAACAAGAAGGCTTACCCTCAGACAAATGTTTCTCTTTTCACTTCAATTCCCATTTAGGAGACCTTTTGATGTTGTTTACAAGCCACACTACCATCTCACTTCAAACATTATCCCTAGCCTGGGTGCATCTCTTGTCTCTTTTTGCTGAGTTCTCTCTTGTGAAAAACAAGGAATTCCCCTAAATTCAATTGAAAAGCTGTTTGGAAGTCCTTTTAGTGAAAGACTATCTAATGAAGTTATGAAATCTGGGATTTTTTTTTTCAAGACAGTTCTCCTGGCTTAAAAAAAATAGACATGCAGGGCTTTGCCTGCGGCTTCCCATGTACTCAGGGGTCACTGGTGTGAAATAAAGTTCCTATTTTGTGGCAAGACAAGAAAAATTTAAACATGAAGGTTCTTCTCTGCCGTTTGGCTGCCTGTCTACCCCCATCCATAGTGCATTGTGCATGGACCAGGCCTCTCCCATTGGCGGGAATGCATACTCAGCCATAAAGAGCAACATTCTCCCAGAAGCAACAAGACAACTCCTTGGAAGATAGCATTCCTTCTTGATCTTGTAGGGGGTCACATGACCCACCACGATGGTACTTAGATATGGATCATGTAAACTGTCAATAATACCTCATCGATATACAGCCCCCTGTCTCAAAAAACTTATATAGGGGCTTCCCTGGTGGCACGGTGGTTAAGAATCCGCCTGCCAATGCAGGGGACACGGGTTCAAGCCCTGGTCCGGGAAGATCCCACATGCCGCGGAACAACTAAGTCCGTGTGCCACAGCTACTGAGCCTGCGCTCTAGAGCCCACGAGCCACAACTACTGAGCCTGCGAGCCACAACTACTGAAGCCCGTGTGCGTAGAGCCCGTGCACCGCAACGAAGAGTAGCCCCGCTCGCCACAACTAGAGAAAAGTGCATGCGCAGCATCGAAGACCCAATGCAGCCAAAACTAAACAAATAAAATAAATAAATTTATTTAAAAAGAAAACTTATATAAACTGTGTCTTGACTTCTAGCTGGCAGAACAGTCCTCAGAGCTTTCTGAGATGCTCTTCCCGGGTTATAATCCTCAAATTTGGCTCGAATAAAAATTTCCAATTCTTTCTTAAAAAACAAAAAGTCTGACGCTATTGACAGTGTGGTTTAGAATGAGAGTCTGTTATGAGGGCAGTGGAAAAGGTTTATCCTGCCCCACCATCGTTCTGCTCTATTGTTTTTATTTTATAAACTGCCTGAAGGACTCCAAGTTGCTAAAATGTCCATTGGCAGCAACTGCTGTCAATATGGACATTGATCCCAAAGCAAGGATTCTTTTCAGTCAAGCTGCTAAACTTTCATTTGACTCAATGAAGGCTTTTCAGTGGAGCTATGAAAGTGTTTCTGCCCATTTCCTAAACCATTACTAGTTGGAAACTGAATTGGATTTCGTAAAGATTTATGAACACTTCCAAAATCACTTAATGGCTGAAAGCCATATAGTAACTTTTTCCATGTCTGAATAGAACGTGAGGCCTGTAGAACTGACCGCTGTAGACGAGCAATGTGATAAGATTTGGATCGTTCCCACCCAGACCTTGCTCTGTCTACTGCAGGGCCCATGTCCACTGCCCCTAGTGAATTATGCAAGCTTGCTGAAGCCTTGGAGTGCAGTCTTTATACTATTAACTTATTGGAGTTCAATTAAATGTTAGTATAGCCCACCCCTAATTATTGGCAGTAACGATTACCCCGTTGTTACAAGGGATAATTATGTCTTAAGTGCCAATAACCTGAAAATTATTCTGAATGAAGGTTGAAATAGATTTAATTTTACATTTATACCTGAACGTAGGTAGGTCAGGTACTCCAGGAATTATTTTTAATAAAGTCTCATTATTAATATCTGACTTCCATGCATCTAGAAAATCATTCTCTTCAATTTCATTCCTTCAGCCTCATTTCCGATTCCTGACCCTTATTGTACATGAAAAGCACTAGGCTAGGCAGAGTGGCTTCTCAAAACTGCCTTGACAGACAGAGAGAGTGGTTCAGAGTCTGCTTTCCTAAGGCTTCCTTAGTTTACAAGGAAAACAAGGGGAAAGTTGTGAATCTGAAATCAACTAAGCTAGGAATTAAACAAGTAGGTACTGCCAACATTTAAAGGCAAGGTTTCTTGGTGGAATCAGGGATGATTACTCAGAGTAGACTCTTTTTCACATGTCTTCAGATACTGAGCTTCTCCTCTGTATACACAGATAGCATAGGCACTGGGGTATGTTGGAAAGAAATACTTTTAAAAAAATAGTACATTTGAATTGCAGACCAGTCCTTGAATTCTATCTCAGTCACTTAATACTGTAACACCCTCCCCGGGCAATCTCCATATCTTTAAGATGTTAAAGCCAGTCGAGACAAGCCATAGATGCTTCTGCTCTGTTCACAGCAATTGCCCAGGACCATGCTCCTGTTTTGTCAGTCTGCCTGTTTCCTGAACCTTAGCTCTGCTTTCTTTTTTCCCGACTTCTGTTCTTTGGTTAAATGGATTCATCTTGGTTTCTCTAACTCAGACTTTTTAAGAAGGTCTTTCTATTTTTTGCCCAGTTCTGTTCCCAGAGACCCAAGCCCTGGCACCCGTTCTGATAGCAGTCTTTCTAGATAAGCCAATCCAGTTTCCTTGTAAGGAAATATGAAAGGGTCAGGAATGTAGTCCCTCACCTTGAGCAAGCCCTTAACACTTTGGAAGCCATTGCCTCACCTCTAAATGAAATAAATCATCCCACCTAACAGTATTTTAAATGAAATAAATTATTCTAAAATGAAATAAATCATTCTACCTAACAGTATTTTCTTCTAAGGATCAATAAACTTAGAGTATGTAAACCTATAATATAAAGTATTTAAGTAGTCAGGAATAAGCCTTGGTAAAATAGCATTACCTCCTACCTAACTGGTATGTATTCTAGGCAGCAGAGCAGTGACTGCAATTTTTAGTCAAGATGCTTTAGGTATAATTAAAGCTGGCATCTCAGTACTTTGTACTAGTAATAAAACATCAACTGGGATTGACTAAACTCACAGAGTAATGTGAACTACATGTGACTTACAGTACTACTAATTTTTAAAAATCAGCTAGGTTAGACTTCAGATAGTAATTTTCAATCTGTCCTCCCTGAAGAATCAGTAATAATCTTTCCCCAGTTGTGGCCAAGAAAATTCTTGCTGGCATGGTCAATGCTGTTTCTTATCTGTTCTTTGACCTGGTTCCTGTACATCCTTTACCTCCATGCCCGGGTCTGTACTTGTATCACATTAATAGGACCTGAGGTGCACTTCCTTTTAGAAGACAGTTCATTCTAGAACCTATTTACAAAACAGAAATTGAGTCACACTTGTAGAAAACAAACTTATGGTTACCAAGGGGGAAAGCGGGGGAAGGGATAAATTGGGAGATTGAGATTGACATATACACACTACTATATATAAAATAGATAACTAATAAAAACCTACTGTATAGCACAGGGACCTCTATTCAGTACTCTGTAATAACCTTTATGGGAATAGAATCTAAAAAAGAGTGGATATATGTATATATGTATAACTGACTCACTTTGCTGTACAGCAGAAACTAACACAATGTTGTAAATCAACTATACTCTAATAAAAAAAATTAATTGAAAAAAAGAGTTCATTCTAAATACAGAGACTTCTCAGTTTTTCACTCAAAGCCCAATCTCTATTAACAGAGGTTCCAGTGTTTTCCAATTACACTGCAAAATTGTTTTAATCAGGTCTGTACTACTCCAGGAATGCTCTGTCTTTGCGGTTCTCCCTGTCCCTGAGGTCTGTCTGTGATCTGTCTAGACGATTTTTGACATTTCATCTCTGTGTTTTGCAGTACTGCTCTAACTTGCTCACTTATAGATGAGAAGAAGAAATTCCAGATTAAGCTTCTGATGAAAATCATGTCCTCATGGGGTTTTGTTTTTGTTTTTGTTTTTTAATTAAAACATGTAGTCTTGGCTACCATGTTGCATTTTGTATTATTTCCTTTTGCACCATACAAGCTTTACTGATAATTACTTCACATCTACTTTAGCACAGCTTGGAAAATGTACTTTGTAAATTGTAAAGACCCACACAAGCACAATTTACTTTTTGGTCATTTATCAGAAGACACATATATGAGTTAAACTTCTCTATTTGCATATACTTAACTAAGCCAGCATATGATAAGATAAATGATAGATAGATAAGATATCCAATTATAGACATTGACATATAGACATGTAGAGTTGACATTTGTTCCAGATTCATATTTTTCTCCTTGCACTTGCTCATCTCACCTTCTTGAAAAGAATTAGCAACTGAATTGAATGCCCTTCACCTGCCTATCTGTCTGTGTGTGCTTTTTGACTCCTACTGCAGGCTCTGTAAGAACAGGATTCTCTGGTTGTGAATGGTAACTTAAAACAATAACATTTGGAGAGTGGAAAACTTTAGTGACAATCTAAGTGAACCCTTTCAGTTTAATAAAATTGCTAGCTCTAGTGGGAAGGAGCCGCATAGCACAGGGAGATCTCCTCGGTGCTTTGTGACCACCTAGAGGGGTGGGATAGGGAGGGTGAGAGGGAGACACAAGAGGGAGGGGGTATGGGAAGATATGTATGCATATGGCTGATTCTTTGTTGTACAACAGAAACTGACACAGCATTGTGAAGCAATTATACTCCAACAAAGATGGATTAAAAAAAAAGCTTTAAAAATATAAGGGCAGTTCCATTATCAGTTTCATGTCTCCTAAATCCCTGTATGGTTTCTAAAACTGGTTTTTAAAAAGCCTACTGATTTTTACGTGAAGCAATGAAAAGAGTAAGAAGCAGCCCTCCAATCCACCATATATATATATATATATATAATTGTATTGAATTAGTATTACCATCCTTTGGCCAGTAATAAAAAATATGGGTCTGAGATTTTTTTTTTCACTTTCATCTACAATTCTGATGAGTTCCTTACGAACAGCATGTGGTTTTAAAACCAAAATAGTTTTTTAAGTTTCTGTAAACAGAGGGAATTTACTTTATTGGGTCAATATACTGTGCAACTGTTATAAACAAAGCTTTTCAGTGTGCTCCAAAAATAGAATATCCAAGCTGTCTGCTGACTTCCAATGCATAGATGTGAGATAGAGCTGAAATTATTTTTGTATTTGTAGTATTATTCATTACGTTTTACTAATCCAAATTATAATTATTTTCCCAAGTTTCTTTGGGATTTTAAGTAATTCAGGGAACTTTGGTGCATTAAATTATTTCTCTTATTTTGCTCTGTTGTCCTTACAAAATGGTGTAGCCTCTTTCCACTGTTTACATTCCTCCTATTTACTGATGATATTTTAGTTTCTGATGTTTTCTTACCTCTTTTATCTAGTCTACAAAGACTAATCTCTGTGTTCCCCCAGTTTGCTCTGATTTTTTAAAAAAAGAAAACAAAACAAAAGAAAGATAAGTGTAAGATTAAACTAAATTTATTTCTTTTAGTCCCCCAACAAAACCTTTTGCTATTCTGAAAGCATCACAATTGCATTATATAGCTTTTGCTATATTCACAACATATTTTGTAAGTTGCTTTGAAATTGTTTTCTGGTTTGAGGTCTGCATGTGTTGTTGATCTAAATTAAATTGCCAGATTTATCTATCTATCTAGATTGCCAGCTATTCAAGAATAAGAGCACATCTTTAACTTCTTGTATCCGCAGAGTACTTGGGATATGTGTACATAAACGTTTGTTGTGTGATAAAACTTTACCCATGATTAATCAATTTTACACTGTTTATTTACCATGTCCTTTTCTAAAGTGCCTAGGAACTCGGTTTTTCAAGATGAGGTCATGCGTATGAAAGGCTTCAGATAAGACCCTGTTGTATAGCCCTTTTACATGGACTCTAACCTCTGATAATAGAAGAGAGTGATGCTGTAAACTGTGTGTTTTGTGAACCTTTGAGATCTTGCATGGACCAGTTGTTAAATCATTCCAGTGCACAAATCCAATCTTCCAGATCAGATTACTTATGAGATAGAATGTTGTCACATAATAACTATGTGCTCTGAGGGGAGAATGGTTTTATACCAGGTCCTTTATACACTGTAACAAGAGAAGCAGTTGTTTCTTCTTCTGAACTGAAGCATGAAATAGACTTAGTTTAAGAAGTTATAAAGTATCAGTAGTTTCAGGAGTGGTAAAAAAGACGGATAAAAAGTGAAATTTCTCAAAATTGTCCTTCTATTCCAGAAAAATTGCCCCGAATAATCCAGCCAGAAGAAACTTGTCTGCTGAATTTCTCTGTTAGGCACCATTTTGTATGGTATTTGGTACCTACTGGCTCAAATAGTTATTTCTTGATCTGTTAATTTCCCAAACTAAAGGGAACATTTCCAGAGGGAAGGAAGAACAGGCTATGTTTGGGATGGGTTGAAAGAAAGTTTGAGGCCCAGCATGGAGGGTATTAGGCCCCAGGCAAGAAATTATAATTTAATTGGGTTGAGTTGGGGGAGGAGCCATTAAGGGTCTCTGAAAGGGAAATGACGAATTCATAGTTGTAGAAAAAAGCATCTGCTTATGTATGTCAATGTACTCAAAAGTGACAAGGGGATAAAAGTATCAAGAGGAAAATAATCCCAAATCTGTCTGTCATGTTATGCATAACATCTCTCAGTTATACATAATAGGTGTTCAATAAATATTTGTTGAATGAGTGAATAAATAAACAGAAGCAAATAGAGACAGAAAATGCCTTTTATTAACTTAAACAACCTTCCACATGAGTCATTGGCACTGAACTCAGATTTCTATACAGAGTTTATTTCTGTTGGTAGCTTATTTCTATACAAATTGCATCATTAACGATGATGATAAGAGAAGAAAAGAAGGATGAAGGAGAAAGGGCTACTATTTTTTTCAGTATTGATTATGTTCTAAGTACTGCATTAAAGCGCATTATCCACATTCACTCGTTTTCCCCAGCCAACCAGAGAAAACTTAAGAGATTAAAAACCAAGCTTGAGTAACACTAACAAACCGTGTATGGTTTTGATTGGCAGTTGTGGCCAATGCTGTCGATGCCCCCCGCCCCTTGGGCCATCTGAGCTCCCAGAGCTCCCCTGCCCAGTACAGTTTCCGAAGGTTGGCAGCTTCCCTGCTCAGGTGCCTGTGTCCCTCATCTCCCACTGAGGACTCCTCTGGCATTTGGGCACGTGCTTGCCTGCCAACAGGTGCAACCTGTAAGTGTGGCAAGGTTAGCCCTCTACCAGTAGAGGGTGAGTCCTTGGATAAATGCCCCAGTCTCCAGGTCTTCCAGGGTTGGGGATTCTGAGGTATGTTTTACACAGTTTCTCAGCAGATTTCAGAACTCTTATAACGAGGAGAAGCATTATTTCGTGTTTTTTTAAAAAGGAAGCTGGTCGTTGATATTTATATTCAAGCATTAGGAAATTTGGACTAATATTACCTATCAGGATAAAAGAGCTTTTTGTTTCATGTTGGGAACCTTACTACTGTGAAAAAGATTATCTCCTATGTCGTAGCTCAGATCCCCCAAGAGCAGACCTTGAGACAAGCACTTGGAAGCAGTTGTGTTACTTGGGGAAAGGGAACACTTTAGAAGGTTGGGTTAGAGCGAGGCAGGAAGAGATCGCAAATATATTCTTTATGCATCACTAATTGTTTTACATGTTACATGCGTTGGTAATTTAAAAATATCTGTTAAAGAAAACATAAAAAAGCTTTTTAAAAAAATCTTAAAAACGACTTGCTGGACATGTCTATGGATGTTCCACCAATATCTCAGACTCATCTCTAGAACCCAGCCAGCATTATTTTATAGTATATCTTTGAATCTGCCAAAGGACACATCCATAATGCATGAACATAGACTTATAAATATCCAGATTTCTTTCAGTTTGTGACATTAGTGATGTTAAAAGTCCAAATCATGCAAGGGCCATTCAAAAATACTGACTGCACACCTGCTGTTGGTCAGGCAGCATATCAGGTGCTGGAGATAGAGTGGTGAATAACGTAACAACACAACATGTGTTCTGCCCTTGCGCTCTAGAGAGGAAGACAAAATGAAAAGGTAAAGACATCTGTGATTATAAATTAAAGAGCTATAAAGAGAATGAACAGGATGGTCTGCAATATGGTGACCTATTTTAAGTGGATGGGCAGGAAAATCATCTGTGAGAAGAAGATCTTTCAACTGAGACTGAAGAAAGAGAGGAATCATGTGAGAAGTCAGAGGTTGTGCGTTCAGGCAGAGGGAACAATATGGGCAAGGGCACAGAGAGTGAAAAAAACCTTGATGCACTTAAGAAAAGCCAGTGTGAGCTGGCAATGTAGTCAGAGGCCAGATCAAAGAGGCCAGTCCTTGGAGGCCACGTTAAGTGTGGTTTGTACTAGAAGAGCATGGGAAACTATTTAAAGGATTTAAGCAGGGACTTCCCTGGTGGTCCAGTAGTAAAGAATCCACCTTTAATGCAGGGGATGCGGGTTCGATCCCTGGTCAGGGAATTAAGATCCCACATACCGCAGGGCAACTAAGCCTGCGAGCCACAACTACTGAGCTCATGCGCCTCAACTAGAGCTCATGTAAAACTACAGAGGCCATGGGCCCTGGAGCCTGAGCACCACAACTAGAGAGAAGCCCACGCACCACAATGAAGAGCCTGCGTGCTGCAACGGAAGATGCCCCATGCCGCAACTAAGACGCGACACAGCCAAAATAAATAAATAAATAATAAGTCTTTAAAAAAGAAAAAGGAATTAAACAAGAGAATGGCCTGCATGACTTGATTTAGAATTCTAAAAATTCACTTTAGCTTCTATGTAGAAAATCGATGATGTGGGGATGGGATGAATAGGGAGATCAGGTCTTGGATTACTGAACAGCTCAGATGAGATTACCGTACTTGAAAGAGGGTAGTAGCAGGGCAGGAGAAGCTCATTAAACCGATGAGCTGGAGATATATTCTGAAGGTCCATCAATAGAATTTAATTACTGATGGGTTAGATGCGGGGAATAGAGAGAGAGAGGGGACTCAGAATTACTTTCCAAGTTTCTGGTCTGAACAACCGGACAGATGGAGTGCTGTTTTTGGGAAAGAAAGATTGAGTGGAGGAATAGTTGAGATACGGGTCAGAATTCAGTGTTAGACATGTTACGTGCACCATGCCCAGTAGACATCCAAGTAGAGATGTCAGGTAGGCAGTAAAACATATGGGTCTGGAGCTGAGAAGAGAGGTCCGGGCCAGAGACACAAACTGGGGAATCATGGTGGTATTTAGTGGGTTATTTAGTTGGTATTTAAAGATACAGGAAATTGGTTAGAGCTCTTAAGAAGGAGAGAAAGAGAAGGAAAGAGGGCTCAGAATGGAGCCGTAGGCCTTTCCGACACTTAGGGTGGAGGGAAAGAAGCCAGCAAAGGAAACTCGGAGTGGCCAGATAGAAAGGAGGGAAGGGCTCAAAAAGTGTCATGAAAAGAGAGCCTTTCAAGGAGAAATGCTCATTCTTGATAACAGCTGAGAAATTGGGTGAGCCCATATTAGATCCTCTCTACTGGGGAGGACTTCTTACCAAGGATAGAAATCACTTGTATTTTGTCTTTTATTTGAGACCTTAACGCATCTCCTAGCACACAGTGGGCACTTGAAACATATTAATCAAATGACACGTTAATTGAATGACTGAATATTTTGGTTCAGTTGAGAGTGAGTGATAGGCATAAGAAGTTTTAAAATGTCTTTCTGTTCTCCTGCCTACATGCTCTCCACCCCCCACCTGATTCTCACTCTTGCCTGCAAAAGTAATTGATCGGGGTAATAGCAGTTATCTTCAGGCTCTGTAATAGCAATGTTAAATACCCTTTATTTCTCCCAATTTAGGAAACATGGACTGTTCTCTAAGCCTTGGAGGAAGAAAATTCGGGGCGACCATAGTGTATGAGATCATAAAGGGTGGCTGTTTCTGCAAATGTAGTGAAATCATAACCATAACGACCATCACAGAAATTAGGTCCTGCCCTATGAAGTGCTCTACTGGCCACTCTCCTCTTAGTTATCCTGTGAAAGAATTGTGTTGAGTGGATTTCATTGTATAAGAATTTGGTGAAAGGAGGGAAAGAAAGAGGTAGGGGTTCAGATCAGTGGCTCTGACGCTGCCAGTGCCTGGAGGGTGTGTGAGGGCTTCTGAAACCCGCAGCTGATCCAGACCAGTTCTCCAACAGCCTCCTTTTAGCTCCAGCATAAACACTCCTAGCCAGGCTTGGGAGGTTCACAGCGTGTCCCTGCCTCCCTACTCAGCCTCATATTGTACGATCCTGTGTGGGAGCCGCTAACTGCTCTAGCCAAGACCACCTCTTCTGCTTCCTCTGCCTGGCCCTGCTCGCCCCGTCCCGCATCCCTCCTCTCAAAGTGCTTAGCCTAACAACCCTCCTTGTCCTTCAACTCTAACTGTCCCTAAAGCATCCAGAACTTTCTCTAGTTAGTAAATGTTTGTCTACCACTTGGCTGAAAATTTTCCTGAAAGCTTGTCCTGCCTTGTTCACCGTGGCATCCTGTGGACCTAGCAAAGTGCCTGCGCAATGAATATGCTGAGTAAATGAACAAGTATTTCAATTACGTGTCTGCCTTTACAACTTCAGAGGTGCTATTTCAGTATGGTTTTAATGCACATGAGCACACACACACCATTTGATGAATGCTGTTTCTTTCTTTTATTCCATACAGTAATAATTAATAACTGTACCTGCATCTCCTGCAAATACCAGCCTAATTATCTATGGCTGTCTCTGGTTGCTCTAGAAAGAAACCTGAGGCACACCTGGATTAATTAGGACGAGAATCAAACCCAGTTCAGGTGTGTTGTGCTGTGGGTCCCCAGCGCATTTTCAGAGGCTCATTATGGTGTCTGACTCTTGACCTCAGCTGGGGCTAAGCCCTGATGGCAGGTGTATCCGGTGGAACTGAGTGGATGCGTGGAAAGGGGGAGCATCAAGAACCGGAGGGAGGAATCCGTTGAAGTGAGGCAAGTCACGGTGCTTCCTTAACCCAGACTCGCCCTTGGACTCAGCAACAACCTAAACTGCCTGCCTGTGCCTTTCAGCTCGCGCCACTGCTCCTCAAGCAAACAGCCCGGACTTAAGAGGAAGTATGGGGAGGAAGGAAGTGGGCATAGAAGGGTGTAGGGTTCTGAGTCTTGAAGTGATACACCATAACGTCTTTATCGGGCGCCTTCAGGGAGAGCGCTTTGTGTTTACTTTGTGGCTCCCCAGTGGTTGCTTATGTCCCCAAAATCAGGTATACCGCTTAACTGTCAACGAAAGATCAGGACAGTTCCCCGCCGCAGTCCCTCCCGGCGCCCAGGTTTGTGGCCGGCCTTTGGGCCACTCCGGGCAGGCCGAGGAGCCTCTGCGTTCATAGTGGGGCGCGCGCGGGTCGGATTGGGGCCACGTCGCTAACATCTAGGCCTCAATCACGGATAAAAGGCGAAGCCCCGGACCCCTTCCGGCTCCACTCTTGCAGTCCCGGGAGCCCGGAGTCATCCCGTGCTCCGGGACTAGGAGGCCCCGGCCTGGACGCGCGTTCTGCGCAGCCAAGGTCCCCTAGCGCCCCCTACAGTCTCACGCGCGGGGAGACGGCATCGGGTCCTGCGCCTCCGCACTGCGCCCGGGACCCCACCCAGCGGCCCGCGCCCCGGGACCACGTGAGCACCGCACCTCCAGACTGCAGAAACGGGGCGTGGGGGCCGGCGGGCGCGCAGCATCCCCGGCCACCTCTGATCGCTCCGCCCGCCGTTGCCTGACTTCCCCTCCCTCCCTCTGTCCCTCCCCCGCCCCCCCCCCCCCGCCCGCCCGCCCGCCCGCCCTCCTGCCGGCGCCGGCCACGCTGAGCCTCTTCTCTTGGGGCGCTCTTCCCCTTGGCCGACCGTCTCATCCCGCGCAACTTTGGGACGGACAGTGGCCGTTTGGTGTTGAATGTTCCCCTCGGAGAGCGCATGGCTGCGGAAGCGAGGTGCGGGCCGGGCCCCCGAGGGGCCGCCGTATGGGAGGCGGTGATGCTACTGCTGTGCGTGGGAGTCCCGACCGGGCGCCCCTACAACGTGGACACCGAGAGCGCAATGGTTTACAAGGGCCCCGCCGACACCCTGTTCGGCTACTCGGTGGTGCTGCACAGCCACGGGGCGAACCTATGGTGAGTGGGGTCGGAGGCTGCGCCCTCGGTATCTCAGAGCGGCGAGAGAAAGGCGCCTCAGGGATTCCCTGCCCGGTTCAAACTTTCCTCCCTCCGCGGGAGGCAGGAGGGGAACCCTGCGACGGCCAGCTCGCTAGAGAAGTGCTCGGGAAACTAACTTATCTTGGGGTGGCAGCACCTGGGGTGCGTTCTGGCGCCAGGCCCTGGAGTTTGGGGTGGCGGGTTGGGTGCGCGGAGTGGTGGGCGGGGGAGTCCGTGAAGACCCGGAGTTCAGTGGGCAGCACGGCTCACGTCTGCGCGCACGTGCCCATTGCTCACTTTAGGCTCGTAGTCGGGGCGCCCACGGCCAGCTGGCTCTCCAACACTTCAGTGGTCAATCCTGGGGCGATTTACAGATGCAGGATTGGAAAGAACCCAGAGCGGACGTGCGAACAGCTCCAGCTGGGTGAGTTGGACCTGGGGCCGGGAGCTAGTGACCCACTCCCCCCAACACACACACACACACACACACACACACACACACTTGTGAGCCCCACGGTAGCAGAAGTCCTGGAAAAACTCGTGTTGCCTATTACTTCTAGTTTAAAGCGAATGATGTTCACTTAACTCTACGCCATCTTCCCTTCTAAACAAAAGTGGTCTCCTTTCTGTCAATATTGTTCTCCCTTTTGCTTATGACAATGATTGCAGTACTCTTACCAAACTACGTGGAGAAAAATTTCTTATAAAACCTTCTCCTCACCTCTCCCCTCCGCCCTCCGCCCCACCCCCACCCCCGCCCCGCAAAGTGTAAAACACATCTTAAAGTCTCTCAGCACGTTAAGGACAGGATCCAGCTAAGCCAAGACTTGAGAATTTTATTTCTAGCTTTGACCCATCAGCCTTGTTAAAGAACAGGCTAAGGGGCAGATCAGGAATAGCAGTTGGAATTGATCCCATACCCTGTCATTTAGCCCAAGGACTTTCTGAAAAAGAAAATGATACAGTTTTATTTAGATATGAAATGTAAAAGGAGAGCACAAGAAAAAATTGGCATCTCCACTGTTAATATAATTCAAATGAAGTTTAACATATAATTATTAATTTTTCTTTCCAAAAACTCCGATGTTAAATGGATACCTCTATTTGAAATCATTTCTTAGTGTCTCTTCTTAGATTTGTGACAGCTTGAAAAATGCCTTCTGATGGGGGAGAGGAGAAAGTTCATGTTTCAAAGCCAAAAGCAAATTTGCTTTGCATAGACACATGGGGGAAGAAAGGGGAACTAATATCAATTCAGACCCTATCTTGCTTCAAACATTGTTAGGAACTGCTATATATGTTTCTTGTTTTCCACAAAACACCACTGGGTCATGGTTGGCATTGTTCTTACTTTACACATGAGGACTCTATGACTCAGAGAGTTGCAAGGACTTTTTCTAAAGTTATTCAGCTAGTGAATGGAAGATGGGACCTCAAGTCAAAGTCAGGTCTGCCTGGGTCCAATGTCCAAGCCCTTTTCTTTCATGTATGCATCTTCAGTGAAAATAAAATTCAGTGACGAGTCCGATATGTTGTCTGCTGAGCTGATGAGTCATCTGTGAATGGTGAATAAAAGGTCATATTTGGTACATTTTTCCTATTTATCTTTGCTATCAATGGACTTTTGGGATAAGTTAGTTACTGAATCTTTACCACTCCCCTCCCCCCATTTTTGGTAGTAACCTTTGCTTTTTCTCAAACTGGGAAGCGGCTTCCCTTCATTGAGAACGAAGTCAAATAGAGTATGCACATAATGGAAGTTTATTTTTGACTCAGCATCCGTAAGAGTCTAGGAGTTGTCTGCAGTGTGTAGAATAGGCCCCAGCCTCTCATTAAGCATCTTCCATCCCCAAAGGCAGACTAGGAAAGCATAACATATTCACAGACCTATCCATTTGGAATAATTCTGCAAAGTATAATTTTCATTGCATGGGAGACTTGTAGGATGAATTAGGGAGCGGAGCAGACAGCCTTGATCTGCCAGAGGATCTTGACAAGGTCTCAGGAGGGAATGTTTTATTTTTGTTGTCCTGTCATAGTTTCCTGATTCATGACATTATAACTACTGGTATTTAGCTCCTACTTCCTGTCTGGAAGGGCACTGAATCTATTTCTAGATGTCGGTATTTAACTGGAAATATTCTTTCATAATATTATATAATATTTAAAATTTAAGATGATAATACCTGTCAAAATTGAAGGAAAACGTATATTGATTGGGCACGTGGAGCATAGGGGTTGACTACAGAAATATCCACAGAAAAATGTGCACGTGGTAGATGTTCACCAAACATGAATTAAGTGAAGATGTACTGGATGGATAAATGAATAAAAGCAAAGTGAAAGTTTGTCATCGACCTGATTGGTGAATAAGAGAATTAGTTAGAAATGACAAGCCAAAGGGATATTTTTAACTTTCAAATTTTTGATCAATAAAAAGGTTTCTACAGAGATGAAAGGCAAAAAGGAAGACAAGATTTCTAGTCAGTCAACTGGTTGAAACACTAATAGCTGTGGTAATAGCTATGAACATTTGCAAAAGACTTGACTGAAATTACTTCTCATATAACATTTCAAACGATATATCTTCTCTTCCTTATATGAAGAAATTGTGTGTTTCAATTCAGCACAGACTCAGAAGTAACTTGAAGCTCTAAAATAAGGGATTGAGGATAATGTCTAGAAAGGAAACACTGAAAACAATACCTCGGTAACTAAAGACATTTAAAAATTCTCAGGTTTGTGGACTATGTAGTATTCTTTATGAAGAATTTTCAAGGAAAAAATACATACACAATCGTCTATATAAGATGGATTCAGTTGTTCTGTCTCAAATATGGGTGACTATAAAATAGGCAAAATGTTTATTTTTTATCTCTATTTTCTACTTAAATCTATATCTGCATGTTATCTGTTATAGGCAGGTTGAGGTTATAAATATGGGTAGTTAATAGATGAAACCAAAAGTTAAATGTGTAAATGAAAAGGTAACAGTTGAAACACAATGAAAAATATTTTTTGTTGGCCCAACCAAAAAATCTTTATATTTTTTTAAACATCTTTATTGGAGTATAATTGCTTTACAATGGTGTGTTAGTTTCTGCTTTATAACAAAGTGAATCAGTTATACATATACATATGTTCCCATAACTCTTCCCTCTTGCATCTCCCTCCCTCCCACCCTCCCTATCCCACCCCTCTAGGTGGTCACAAAGCACCGAGCGAATCTCCCTGTGCTATGTGGCTGCTTCCCACTAGCTAGCTATTTTACGTTTGGTAGTTGTACATATGTCCATGCCACTCTCTCACTTTGTCACAGCTTACCCTTCCCCCTCCGCATATCCTCAAGTCCATTCTCTAGTAGGTCTGTGTCTTTATTCCAGTCTTAACCCTAGGATCTTCATGACATTTTTTTTTTCTTAGATTCCATATATATGTGTTAGCGTACGGTATTTGTCTTTCTCTTTCTGACTGACTTGACTCTGTATGTCAGACTCTAGGTCCTTCCACCTCACTACAAATAACTCATTTTCGTTTCTTTTTATGGCTGAGTAATATTCCATTGTATATATGTGCCACATCTTCTTTATCCATTCGTCCGATGATGGACTCTTAGGATGCTTCCATCTCCTGGCTATTGTAAATAGAGCTGCAATGAACATTTTGGTACATGACTCTTTTTGAATTATGGTTTTCTCAGGGTATATGTCCAGTGGTGGGATTGCTGGGTCATATGGTAGTTCTACGGGTAGTTTTTTTAAGGAACCTCCATACTGTTCTCCATAGTGGCTGTGCCAATTTACATTCCCACCAGCAGTGCAAGACTGTTCCCTTTTCTCCACACCCTCTCCAGCATTTATTGTTTCTAGATTTTTTGATGATGGCCATTCTGACTGTTGTGAGGTGATACCTAATTGTGGTTTTGATTTGCATTTCTCTAATGATTAGTGATGTTGAGCATTCTTTCATGTGTTTGTTGGCAAACTGTATATCTTCTTTGGAGAAATGTCTATTTAGGTCTTCTGCCCATTCTTGGATTGGGTTGTTTCCTTTTTTGATATTGAGCTGCATGAGCTGCTTGTAAATTTTGGATATTAATCCTTTGTCAGTTGCTTTATTTGCAAATATTTCCTCCCATTCTGAGGGTTGTCTTTTGGTCTTGTTTATGGTTTCCTTTGCTGTGCAAAAGCTTTGAAGTTTCATTAGGTCCCATTTGTTTATTTTTGTTTTTATTTCCATTTCTCTAGGAGGTGGGTCAAAAAGGATCTTGCTGTGATTTATGTCATAGAGTGTTCTGCCTATGTTTTCCTCTAAGAGTTTGAGAGTTTCTGGCCTTACATTTAGGTCTTTAATCCATTTTGAGTTTATTTTTGAGTATGGTGTTAGGGAGTGTTCTAATCTCATACTTTTACATGTAGCTGTCCAGTTTTCCCAGCACCACTTATTGAAGAGGCTGTCTTTTTTCCACTGTACATTCCTGCCTCCTTTATCAAAGATAAGGTGACCATATGAGCGTGGGTTTATCTCTGGGCCTTCTATCCTGTTACATTGATCTATATTTCTGTTTTTGTGCCAGTACCATACTCTCTTGATTACTGTAGCTTTGTAGTATAATCTGAAGTCAGGGAGCCCGATTCCTCCAGCTCCATTTTTCGTTCTCAAGATTGCTTTGGCTCTTCGGGGTCTTTTGTGTTTCCAGACAAATGGTGAAATTTTTTGTTCTGGTTCTGTGAAAAATGCCAGTGGTAGTTTGATAGGGATTGCATTGAATCTGTAGATTGCTTTGGGTAGTAGAGTCATTTTCAGAATGTTGATTCTTCCAATCGAAAAACATGGTATATCTCTCCATCTATTTGTATCATCTTTAATTTCTTTCATCAGTGTCTTATAATTTTCTGCATACAGGTCTTTTGTCTCCTTAGGTAGGTTTATTCCTAGATATTTTATTCTTTTTGTTGCAGTGGTAAATGGGAGAGTTTTCTTAATTTCACTTCCAGATTTTTCATCATTAGTGTATAGGAATGCCAGAGATTTCTGTGCATTAATTTTGTATCCTGCTACTTTACCAAATTCATTGACTAGCTCTCGTTGTTTTCTGGTAGCATCTTTAGGATTCTCTGTGTATAGTATCAGGTCATCGGTAAACAGTGACAGCTTTACTTCTCCTTTTCTGATTTGGATTCCTTTTATTTCCTTTTCTTCTCTGATTGCTGTGCCTAAAACTTCCAAAACTATGTTGAGTAAGAGTGGTGAGAGTGGGCAACCTTGTCTTGTCCCTGATCTTAGTGGAAATGGTTTCAGTTTTTCACCATTGAGGACGATGTTGGCTGTGGGTTTGTCATATATGGCCTTTATTATGTTGAGGAAAGTTCCCTCTATGCCTACTTTCTGCAGGGTTTTTATCATAAATGGGTGTTGAATTTTGTCGAAATCTTTCTCTGTGTCTATTGAGATGATCTTATGGTTTTTCTCCTTCAATTTGTTAATATGGTGTATCACGTTGATTGATTTGCATAGATTGAAGAATTCTTGCGTTCCTGGAATAAACCCCACTTGATCATGGTGTATGATCCTTTTAATGTGCTGTTGGATTCTGTTTGCTAGTGTTTTGTTGAGGATGTTTGCATCTGTGTTCATCAGTGATATTGGCCTGTAGTTTTCTTTCTTTGTGACATCTTTGTCTGGATTTGGTATCAGGGTGATGGTGGCCTCGTAAAATGAGTAGGGAGTGTGCCTCCCTCTGCTATATTTTGGAAGAGTTTGAGAAGGATGGGTGTTAGCTCTTCTCTAAATGCTTGATAGAATTCGCCTGTGAAGCCATCTGGTCCTGGGCTTTTGTTTGTTGGAAGATTTTTAATCACAGTTTCAATTTCAGTGCTTGTGATTGGTCTGTTCATATTTTCTATTTCTTCCTGATTCAGTCTTGGCAGGTCGTGCATTTCTAAGAACTTGTCCATTTCTTCCAGGTTGTCCATTTTATTAGCATAGAGTTGCTTGTAGTAATCTCTCATGATCTTTTGTATTTCTGCAGTGTCAGTTGTTACTTCTCCTTTTCATTTCTAATTCTATTGATTTGAGTCTTCTCCCTCTTTTTCTTGATGAGTCTGGCTAATGGTTTATCAATTTTATCTTCTCAAGGAACCTGCTTTTAGTTTTATTGATCTTTGCTATCGTTTCCTTCATTTCTTTTTCATTTATTTCTGATCTGATCTTTATGATTTCTTTCCTTCTGCTAACTTTGGGTTTTTTTTTTTTGTTCTTCTTTCTCTAATTGCTTTAAGTGCCAGGTTAGGTTGTTTATTTGAGATGTTTCCTGTTTCTTAAGGTAGGATTTTATTGCTATAAACTTCCCTCTTAGAACTGCTTTTGCTGCATCCCATAGGTTTTGGGTCATCGTGTTTTCATTGTCATTTGTTTCTAGGTATTTTTTGATTTCCTCTTTGATTTCTTCTGTGATCACTTCGTTATTAGGTAGTATATCGTTTAGCCTCCATGTGTTTGTATTTTTTACAGATCTTTTCCTGTAATTGACATCTAGTCTCATAGCATTGTGGTTGGAAAAGATACTTGATACAATTTCAATTTTCTTAAATTTACCAAGGCTTGATTTGTGACCCAAGATATGGTCTATCCTGGAGAATGTTCCATGAGCACTTGAGAAAAATGTGTATTCTGTTGTTTTTGGAATGGAATGTCCTAAAAATATCAATTAAGTCCATCTTGTTTAATGTATTATTTAAAGCTTGGGTTTCCTTATTTATTTTCATTTTGGATGATCTGTCCATTGGTGAAAGTGGGGTGTTAAAGTCCCCTACTATGAATGTGTTACTGTTGATTTCCCCTTTTATGGCTGTTAGTATATTTGCCTTATGTATTGAGGTGCTCCTATGTTGGGTGCATAAATATTTACAATTGTTATATCTTCTTCTTGGATCGATCCCTTGATCATTATGTAGTTTCCTTCTTTGTTTCTTGTAATAGTCTTTATTTTAAAGTCTATTTTGTCTGATATGAGAATTGCTACTCCAGCTTTCTTTTGGTTTCCATTTGCATGGAATATCTTTTTCCATCCCCTTACTTTCAGTCTGTATGTGTCTCTAGGTCTGAAGTGGGTCTCTTGTAGACAGCATATATATGGGTCTTGTTTTTGTATCCATTCAGCCAATCTGTGTCTTTTGGTGGGAGCATTTAGTCCATTTACATTTAAGGTAATTATCGATATGTATGTTCCTATTCCCATTTTCTAAATTGTTTTGGGTTCGTTATTATAGGACTTTTCCTTCTCTTGTGTTTTTGTCTAGAGAAGTTCCTTTAGCATTTGTTGTAAAGCTGGTTTGGTGGTGCTGAACTCTCTCAGCTTTTGCTTGTCTGTAAAGGTTTTAATTTCTCCATCAAATCTGAATGAGATCCTTGCTGGGTAGAGTAATCTTGGTTGCAGGTTTTTCTCCTTCATCACTTTCAGTATGTCCTGCCACTCCCTTCTGGCTTGTAGAGTTTCTGCTGAGAGATCAGCTGTTAACCTTATGGGGATTCCCTTGTGTGTTATTTGTTGTTTTTCCCTTGCTGCTTTTAATATGCTTTCTTTGTATTTAGTTTTTGACAGTTTGATTAATATGTGTCTTGGCGTATTTCTCCTTGAATTTATCCTGTATGGGACTCTCTGTGCTTCCTGGACTTGATTAACTATTTCCTTTCCCATATTAGGGAAGTTTTCCCTATAATCTCTTCACATATTTTCTCAGTCCCTTTCTTTTTTCTCTTCTAATGCTGGGACCCCTATAATTCGAATGTTGGTGCGTTTAATGTTGTCCCAGAGGTCTCTGAGACTGTCCTCAGTTCTTTTCATTCTTTTTTCTTTATTCTGCTCTGCAGTAGTTATTTCCACTATTTTATCTTCCAGGTCACTTATCCGTTCTTCTGCCTCAGTTATTCTGCTGTTGATCCCATCTAGAGTATTTTTAATTTCATTTATTGTGTTGTTCATCGTTGTTTGTTTCTTCTTTAGTTCTTCTAGGTCCTTGCTAAATGTTTCTTGCATTTTGTCCATTCTGTTTCCAAGATTTTGGATCATCTTTACTATCATTATTCTGAATTCTTTTTCTGGTAGACTGCCTATTTCCTCTTCATTTGTTAGGTGTGGTGGGTTTTTATCTTGCTCCTTCATCTGCTGTGTGTTTTTCTGTCTTCTCATTTTGCTTATCTTACTGTGATTGGGTTCACCTTTTTGCAGGCTGCAAGTTCGTAGCTCCCGTTGTTTTTGATGTCTGTCTCCAGTGGCTAAGGTTGGTTCAGTGGGTTGTGTAGGCTTCCTGGTGGAGGGGACTAGTGGCTGTGTTGTGGTGTATGAGGCTAGATCTTGTCTCTCTAGTGGGCTTAGTTCTTCTAGGTCCTTGCTAAATGTTTCTTGCATTTTGTCCATTCTGTTTCCAAGATTTTGGATCATCTTTACTATCATTATTCTGAATTCTTTTTCTGGTAGACTGCCTATTTCCTCTTCATTTGTTAGGTGTGGTGGGTTTTTATCTTGCTGCTTCATCTGCTGTGTGTTTTTCTGTCTTCTCATTTTGCTTATCTTACTGTGTTTGGGGTCTCCTTTTTGCAGGCTTCAGATTCGTAGTTCCCGTTGTTTTTGGTGTCTGTCCCCAGTGGGTAAGGTTGGTTCAGTGGGTTGTGTAGGCTTCCTGGTGGAGGGGACTAGTGCCTGTGTTCTGGTGGATGAGGCTGGATCTTGTCTTTCTGGTGGGCAGGTCCACGTCTGGTGGTGTGTTTTGGGGTGTCTGTGACCTTATTATGATTTTAGGCAGCTTCTCTGCTAATGGGTGGGGTTGTGTTCCTGTGTTGCTAGTTGTTTGGCATAGGGTGTTCAGCACTGTAGCTTGCTGGTCGTTGAGTGAAGCTGGGTGTTGGTGTCGAGATGGAGATCACAGGGAGATTTTCGCCGTTTGATATTATGTGGAGCTGGGAGGTTTCTTGTGGACTAGTGTCCTGAAGTTGGCTCTCCCACGTCAGAGTCACAGCACTGACTCCTGGCTGCAGCACCAAGAGCCTTTCATCCACACAGCTGCTAGTGTTGGAGGGTTTTCTGCAGAGGCGGGGGGTGGCTGTGTCTCACCTGAAGAAGGGGTCTCTGTTCTCCTTCATGTGAAATCTGGCAATGTTTCCGTGACCGATTTTGTCTCAATTTGGAAAACAATTCTAGAGGTTAGAAGTCCAAAGTCAAGGTTTCAGCAGAGTTGGTTTCTTCTGAGGTCTCCTTCCTTGACTTGTAGATAAATGGCTGTCTTTTCCCTGTGTCTTCACATAGACTTCCATCTGTTTCCAAAAAATCTTATAATAACTAAAGATTCAGCTATGACTGCCAGGTCATAAAATGTTTTCTTTCATTCATGGCCTAATTTGCCATCAAAGAGATGAAGTTGAAAGAGCTCTTAAAATGGTGCCAATCTCCTATACAATTCTAAGTGCTGTCTCCATGGACTAGTCTTTAGGTCTCAGAATTTTAGATCAAAGTTTGATTCAGATAGACTCCTTCCCTCAGAAGAGGAATCAATACCCTTCCCCCTCACCTCCTAACCCCTCTTCCCTGCAGTGGCTAATGTTGTCCCATACTATGGTATATTCACTGTAGTTGTAATCAGAAGTGAGCAGCAAATGCCTGTTTATCTAGAATGTTCAGGGTATGCGATGTTGAGAATCAGATACCCCTTTTAGTGAAGTGAATTGACTGTAGAAGAGGTGCATTTCTTCCTGTGTGCAAACAGGCTTCTTCCACCTTCCTGCCTGCCTAAGAAGGGTCTCTCCCCTCGCTTCCTTGGTACTGCTCTCTGTGAACCAGAGGCAGGTAGTCTCCCCATCAGGAGGGTCTGAATCCAAACTTGTTCGTGAAGACTCCGTGTCTGAGGAGGCCATAGTGATTTCCACAGGTTCAGTTGCTTTTCCACTCAGGTGCTTTGCATCCTTGCTAAGGTTTTTAAAAGGAAACTTTGATCACAGGTGGTTGCTAAATTAAGGCATCCCAAATAATGACTTCATTAATGTATTTATCCATGGATTTCCAGTATTTGAACAATTAGAACATAATAAAATACATAAATGGCTACAAAATTATACTAAAAAGATTACCTTTATTTGGTCATTCAAAAGGCATACTAGATCTTTCATTATTTTGAAGTTGCCACTAGTAGCATTATACATGTGTGTTTGGGCATGCACACGTGCGCACACACGTGTGTGCACGTGCGCGCGCGCGCACACACACACACACACACACACACACCTGTCTGGGTAATAGAGGCTAAAATTATACAGTTACACTGTACGGTACAGTAGCCACTAACCACATGTGGCTGTTGAGCACATGAAATGTGGCTGGTTTGTAGTGAGAAGTACTATACTCTTTTACTTTTTAATGTGACTACTGTAAAATTATTTCATATGTGACTTGTATTAGGTTTCTGTCGGACAGCACTGTTCTAGAGAAACATAACTTCCATATGTAAAATAACACTAACTTTTTAGCAGGTGCTTTCCCAGTGTCTATGCATAAAATGATGGGAATTTTCACTTTTCTAGACCAATGTTGTATAGTTACTAGACCTTTAAGCTCTCTCCTTGTACCTCTTTTTCTCACTAGAAAGAACAGTGGTTTATTAAGTTAGTCATCATTATTCCCCTTCAGATTTCTTCCTGGAGATTATATTGCCTTAGCCAGCCTCCTGGTTTATATTACGTAACCTACTTGGAGGAGGTTAAGTTAATTAGCATTTGTGTCATTAAACTAATGATTACCTCACTCACTCCTGCCTGATTTGTAGGAATGATTAGCTTAACAATAAAAGGCAAACCTCTCACTGTGGAAACTTCAAATATGTCCTTGATAACTTTCCTTTTCTTTCTCATTTGTGATACTCTTTAAATTGTAGCTTATGAAGATGATGTTGATACAGACTGGTCATTTTGAAAAATCACTCCTAAACAGAGGTTGTTATGCTAATTATGCACAAAATTAAGACAGCGAGCTTCATGAATAAACCATCATATTACAAGAATTGTTTCCTTATTTCCAGCAATTTCCCAAACTCCATCTCTAAAAGAATGGTTTCCACCTAATTTAAGAGATGAGATTTTCTATAATGCATTTTATTTTTTGCCTAAAGTTTACTTGACCACTGGGTGATATTTCTAATGACTAAAAAATCTCTCCCTTTGGCAGCAGTTCTTGGGCCAGATATGGTAATCCATTGTGCTCGTAGGTCATTTTTTGAGGGATGTCAAAGGGCGAGAACCTGGGCATACAAAAGAAACATGGCCCTTGTCTCAAGGGGTTTACAGTCTATAGGTTAGGTTAGTATAAGAAAGTATGGTGAGAAGATCTAATCTGTTTAGGAGATTAAGGTGATGTCTTCCTAAGGAATTGATGTTCTAGTGGAAAACGGAAAACAACAACAACAACAACAACAAAAATCAAGAGTTAGCCAGAGGAAGAGGTTATGGGAAAGGGTGCCAAACAGAACAAACAGTGTATATGAAGACCCTGAGGTCTTTGAGAGGGCAGCATCTTTGGACTGAAAGAAAAATGCATACAGTTGAACTGTGGAGTGTGAAGTGGTGATAGGCTGGAGAAGTAAGCAGCGATTATTTGTGTTACAACTTGTTAAGCTCTCTGGAAACTGAAGAAGCCCTGGCTGTCAGCATGCTCATGTGTGGTTTCACACTCTTCCTCGGTGTGTGCACAATGCAGTGAAGGCTGGTGCTGGGTGTTGGGCTGGGGGTAGCAGATGCACAGTTGGAGGTGTTGGCTTCAGATGGGCGTTGTGGTGCTGGGCAACAGAAGGCAGACCCTGACGCAGGCCCACAAAAACTTACAGGGGCCCCGGCTGTCCGTGTGCTCCCGCATGGCTGCACACTTTCCCCTGGGCGTGTGCACTGCAGTGAAGCTTGGTGACGGGCAGGGGGCTGGTGGCCTGCAGATGCACAGCTGTAGGGCCGAACCCTGAGCACAGGCGCAATGGTGGGGTCGGCCACGAGGGTCTCGGCTGGTGTCTTGCACTTGGGCTTTGGTGGGTACGGGGAGGGGCTCAAGTGGCTGGCTTCTTATGCTAGGGTAGCCACAGAGGCCTGGGATGACTGGTGGTTTGGTTTCTGGGCTTTTCAGTGAGAAAAAAGGGAGTGGGGAGGGACCCAGGCATCAATTAACAGTAATACCTGTGGGGCAAAAGCTGGCAAGATCTGCAGGGGATCCACAGTGGCTCTACTGGCCTTTGGCTTAGTGCTGAAATCTGTTATTTTCCTGCAGAGCAGGTCTCCGTGAACTGGACTTTGTAATTATTAAACGAGAGAGATGAAAAAGAAGGTTTCAAAATGTTACCCAAGGTTCTGACTTGGGCTTTTGGATAGATGATGGTGCTATGTCCTGTGAGATGTAAAAGTAAATATCTGGAAATCAGTTGGATGTATGGGTCTGGAGGGCAGGAGAGGTCTATAGGGCAGTTCAGAGTTGACGGTAATTGGCACAGAGATGGTAGTCAAAACCATGGAGATTAATGAGTTTAACCTGGGAACTCTCTAGGCTGAATAGATCATCAGGCCCAGAAGAGATCCCAGAGGCTTCCTACAACTTGGGAGGAGGCTAGAACAGTGTTGCTCAACTCTGGCCGCAACCTAGATTCTCCTGCAGAGGTTTAAGAATACCAGTGCTGGTGGCCTCCTCCTAAACTAATAAAATCTCTGGGGGTGGGTCTGGGGTAGGATGTTGTGATTTATAATAAGAATATATTGATATATTTGGTCTTCACCCTCATTTCTGGCACAGAGATCCTAAAACCCTTGGAGTTTTCTAGAGTGATAAATATATCTTTTGTTACATCAGTGAGGTGACTTTAGGACCTAAGGATGGTGGCTGGTTGCCAGTGGAACCAACCATATGATTAGATAGTTGGAACTTTCATTTCTATCCCCCTGACCTCCAGCGAGAGAAGAGGGGCTGGAGGTTGAACCAGTTGCCAATGGTCAGTGGTTTAATCAGTCATGCCTATGTAATGAAACCTCCATAAAACCCCAAAAGGACAGGGTTGGTGAACACGTGGAGATTTAGGACTAGTGGTGCATTCAGAGAAGACCTGGAAGCTCCCTGCAAGTTCCTCATGCCTTGCCCTATGTGTCTCTTCCATCCGGCTGTTCCTTCCTTTTATAATAAACTGGTAATCTAGTAAGTAAAATGCTTCTTTGAGTTCTGTGAGCCACTCTAGCAAATTATTCAAACCAAAGGAAACTTCAGTAGCTGGTGGACTTGAGATTGGCACCTGAAGTGTGTGTGTTTGGGGGGAGCAGGGGTATGGGAGGAAAGCAGTCTTTTAAAATTTTTCATCTATTTTAATCAGCTATTAAACAGATACACCCGGTGTATTTTTACCTTTCAGGTTTCCTTTAAAAGTTCTATTACCCATTAAGGAAGTTTTGTGTTAATTTATTAAAGTTGCCTAAATTTCCTAATACTATAGACGATAGTCACAAATTACTAAATGATAGTAAGCTATTTTTTGGTGTTGCTCAGTAATGCACTGTATTTATTTTTCTCTTCGTACCTTTTGACTCCCTTCACCTGCTTTTCCCTCCCCACACCCGCCTCTAGCAACTACATATCTGTTCTCTCTCTCTCTATGAGCTTGTTTTTTTTCTTTTTTTTAGATTCCACATATAAAAGAGATCATACAGTATTTGTCTTTCTCTATCTGACTTATTTCACTTAGCATAATGTCATCGGGGTTCAGTCATGTTGTTGCAAATGACAAGATTACATCCTTTTCTTATGGCTGAATAATATCCCATTGCATATATGTATCACAATTTCTTCATCTACTCATCCTTCAGTGGACACTTAGGTTGTTTCCCATCTTGGCTATTATAAATAATACTGCAGTAAATATGGGGGTACATAATATTTTTTTGAGTTAGTATTTTCATTTTCTTCTGATAAATACCGAGAAGTGGAATTGTTGGATCATATGGTAGTTCTATCTTTTATTTTTTGAGGAACCTCCATACTGTTTCCATAGTGACTCTGCCAATTTACATTCCCACAAACAATGCACATCCTTTTTCTCCACATCCTCACTAACGTTTGTTATCTCTTGTCTTTTTGATAATAGCCATTCTGATAGGTGTGAGGTAATGGCTCATTGTGGTTTTGTTTTGCATTTCCCTGATGATTAGTGATGTCGAGCATGTTTTTATGTACCTCTGGTCCATCTGTATGTCTTCTTTGGAAAAATGTCTATTCAGGTCCTCCACTCAGATTGTTAGCTTGTTTTGCTATTGAGTTATATGAATTCTTGATATATTTTGGATATTAGCCCCTTATCAGATATATAATTTGCGAATATTTTTTCTCATTCAGTATGTTGCCTTTTCCATACAGAAGTTTTTTAGTATAATGTAGTCCCACTTATTTATTTTTGCTTTTGTTGCTTTTGCTTTTGGTGTCAGATTTAGAAAATCATCACTAAGACCTATGTCAAGGAGCATGTAGGACTGAACCCTTAACCTGTGGGATCTGACATTATCTACAGGTTAGATAGTGTTACAATGGAGTTGAATTGCAGGACACCCACCTGGTATCAGAGAATTGCTTGTTGATGGTGTGGAAAAGCTTCACACACACGCACGTTGGAATTGGGTGCAGAACCCTTAGTAGCGCATCAGGAGTTTCCAAAGGTCCCCAGATGATTCCAGTATTCATCCATGGTTGAAAACCATTGGAGAAGAAAAAAGAGCCTGAAAAATAGATTGAGAAGGAAGAGCCAAAGAGGTAGCTAGGAAATCAGGTCAATGTGGCACTATGGAAGTAGAGGAATGAGAGATTCTATAAAGAGGTGAGTGGTTGTCAGTATCAAAAGTTGCCAAGAGGTCAAGCTAGGTAAGAACTTAGGAGGTTTCGTTGGATTTAGAGAGAATTGGTTCATTAGTAACCTTGGTAAGACCAGTTTTAGTGGTGATACCAGACTTCAGAGGGTTGAGAAGTGAGGAGTGCGAAAATATTGGTGGCAGATGTCAACTCTTTTAACTGGGTTCTTCCTTTATTTATTAAATAAATTTTATCAATTACTTATGCTGGTACTGGGAATAAAAAGGTGGCTAAGATGGCTAAAGCCCTGAAAGAACTCAGTGACAGGAGGAACAGGGAAACAGATACTTACAAGAAAATGTCACATGCATAATGATAGAGACACACAATGGGGAGAAGAAAGTGTTTGGATGATGAGAGTTTTCCTGGAAGAGTAATTGAGCCAGTTCTGACCAGTTTTGATGAGCATGTGGTAAAACCTCAGTGAATGTGAAATGAATGGGTGCATTTCTCAGATTTGGGTGGGATCCTCTGGGGTTTGCTGTATATTTCAATATTGTTCCAAGAGGTCTAGGCCAGCCTTGGGTTCCAGACTCTGCCTACTCATACCAGGCAATCTAAAGAATACACACTCCTGAGATAGGAAGCTTGGAACTGACTGTCTTTAAAACAAGGGGATTTTAATTTTAGGAAGAGCTGGAGATATCAAATTAAATATGGAAGTGGACTTGCAGGTGACAGAACTGGGCTCAGTAATGCAGTGTGTTGGTTCTGATGCTCTCAGTTTATCCCCAAGAATCTTTTTTTAATGATTTGAAATCTTTTTCATATAATTTATATGAAATACTGTAATTCTCAATGAATATGTTCAGAAGTAGTAAGAGTATAGATTTAGTTATCAGATCTCTCTTGCAGGAAATATTTTGTGAAGTGGATTAGACATGTCCTTTTAAAATGATACCCTTTGTAGAAGTCTCTTGTCAATACCCTCTGTGAAATCTTTCTAGGTCTACCTCACCCCAGTGCTATTCTCTGTTTTCTTGTGACCATTTTCTAGTATTTATTAGAATATCATTATTTTGTCTGCAAATCATTGTCTCTGCACCATCTTATCCCACAGTTTAAACTTTGAATGAAAAGATGTCCTCTGTTATCGGTAACCCCTCATCTCAGTCTGGTCTTACATTGATTGGTACAGAATGATGCCATGGACTCTCTGACTCTCTGACTGATTTTTACTTTTCTCACATTTTTTTCTTTTTTTTTTTTTTTTTTGCGGTATGCGGGCCTCTCACTGTTGTGGCCTCTTCCGTTGCGGAGCACAGGCTCCGGATGCGCAGGCTCAGCGGCCATGGCTCACAGGCCCAGCCTCTCCGCGGCATGTGGGATCTTCCCGGACCAGGGCACGAACCCGTGTCCCCTGCATCGGCAGGCGGACTCTCGACCACTGCGCCACCAGGGAAGCCCTCACATATTTTTAAACCTTGTTATTAGCCTGACCTCCTCCTCCATCCTACCCTGTGAATTCCAAAACCAGGCTCAGAACTTCAGTATTGACCACTGAGCATTAAGTGAGGGCAGGTTCCCCTGGAGTTTTTTTTCTGTTTACATTTTTGCATTATTCTTGTTTCACAGACACTCAAAATGGTATCTATATATTGGTGATACTTTTTCAAATGAATGCTTAAGTCTAAGAGATTAGTTGAAAACCATGGAAGTAGAGAATTTTCTTTCCTTATTTTCTAATGTTGGAAGTTAATGTTATATAATAAGTTATTATAAAAATAGAATTAGATTATTAATAATGTTGATACTTGGATTCATTCCCTGATTAACAGTGAAAAGTACTAATAGCAAATCACTGTAAAGTGGTGTAGGGTGGTGGATGACAGTATGAGTTTGAATCCTTCCTTCCCCCCTTACAAGTAGTGTGACTTTGGGCAAGATGCTTAATCTCCCTTTGTTTCAGCTTCCCCATCTGTGAAATTGGGATAATGATAATAATACCTGCCTCATAGGGGTATAATGAAAATTAAATGACTTAATATACATGTTTACATATATTAAAAGTGTGCCTGGCACATACAAAGCATATAATGTGTTATTTAATATATAAATAATTCTATAATTATTGTAAGAAAACATTCCTTCTTTAAATTATGCACAGCAAATATATCCGTTGCTGTACATTTTTCTGCTGTACTTAGTAAAAATACTTGTATAGGTTTTCTGTAGGAATTTAAAGAAGTTTGGCCCTGAGGCACCTGGAGGAAACCCCGATCTTAGGTTCAAGCTCACCAGCAGGATGGTTTTCTAGGGTTCTGAAGCCTAGTGATGTCTCAGGATCAACTCAGATTCATAACATTGCAACCATGAAGCTTTTGCCTCTACTGCCAGAACTTGTTCACCTCTGTGTGGAACTCTCTTCCTAAATGCAGCACAGTAAAATAAATACAATCATTAAATAAAAAATGTAATTAAAATGAAATAGAGGACTTAAATAGCTGGCTTTTTCAGGCCTATGATTATAGGAGCTGTTTCTCACATAAATTGAACATGATTATCAGCCATTATCAGATTTTTATTAGGATGTCGTAGAATATGACACTTAAACATATTTTTCCAGAAAAAAAATACTTTGAGAATGGTTTCTAATTTTGATGTTTAATTTGATATTTTGACTCTTGTTTGCCCCTAGATGACTTGGAGGAAATGGTCTTGGAAGTTTAGTACGTTCATGTCCCATATCTCCTGTAAAACTTGGGTATTTCACTTTTCATTACTCCAAGTTATTGTTATTGCTGTTAAATTCATGAACATCAATGTTACCTTTCAGAAACATCTCCACCACATTTTACTAGATGTGTGGGAAAAGTACACAGTTTAATATAATAAAAATAATATAATGAATTTAATAGTAATTAGTGTCTGATAAGAAACAAAAACAAGGGGCCATTTGGCTTAAAGAGCTGAAGGAAGGCTGCTGATCCAGCCTCACAACATGTGAGCTCCCTCTGCTGGTGTGTCCACATCAACGCAATGTGGGTACCCTGGGGAGCAGAAGCATTTACCATTTAATGAACACTTACTAGGTGCCGGCAGTCTTGTATGCACAGACGCAAATTTTCTGTAATTTTTATAACCCTCCAGTGGTAGGCCTTGTAATCTGGTCATATTTGAATTGGTTCATTTGCTTTTAATCCCATGTTTTTTCTATATTCTGAATCTTGGTAAATGAAGGAATTGTATGATTATTTTCACTCGGTAATTATTGCTTCTACAAATAAAGATATCTTTCATGAATGAACATAGAATCTTTATAGAATTTTTATAGAGCAAGGGTCATTTATTTTTCAGAATTATTTACGAAAAATTTCTAGTAGAAGAGTTTGAAAATACAGGACTCATCTTTCAATGGAATAGAGCTTCATGTTAAAAAAAAAAAAGTAATTGGTGGAAGTAAGGTCTTTCACTATTTTTCTGAAACTTGAAAATTATGTCACATCTTTTGAAAGATCAGATAAATGCATGTGTTCTCTTAGTAGCCAGAAGGCCAGTCTGAGAGCCCCAGTCAAATGTCTGAACTGATGAAGCCACAGCCCAGTGACACAAGCAGATAAATCAAACTTGTCATTGCATCCAAAAGTCCCAGGCTACCCTACCCACAAAGTGTGTCACTCAAGCTGTCAAAAGGTTACAGAAAGAAGACCTTTGAGTCTGGTCTTTCCCCTTGGTCCTTCCTCAAGAAATGCCAAAATATTGAGAACTGATCTCAGTTGAGGAAAAGGTCAGGGTAAGATAGGGACCAAGTAAGTAACATGTTTTGTGAACACTAGAAAGTTGACTGTATAGTCTGTGGGCAGACTTGTGATATTTTACACATTTTCAGCTGAAAAGAAAGGTTTAGAAAGTAAAATTTATCCAGATAATTCATATGTCTGAAATATATGTACAGTTCTATTGTATATACTCCAGATTAGTGGAAAGTAACTACTGTTAGATCTTTAATTTCTAAAAGCTTTTGATTTCCTTTTTGTAAAAATTCTTTTCCATTATGGTTTATTACAAGATATTGAATATAATTCCCTGTGCTATACAGTAGGACCTTGTTGTTTATTTTATATGTAGTATTTTGTATCTGCTGATCCCAAACTCCTAATTTATCCCTCCCCGCCCTTTCCCCTTTGGTAACCATGAGTTTGTTTTCTGTGTCTGTGAGTCTGTTTCTGTTTTGTAAAAAGTTCATTTATATCATATTTTAGATTCCACATATAAGTGGTATCATATGATATTTGTCTTTCTCTGTCTGGCTTACTTTACTTAGTATGATAATCTCTAGTCGATCTGTATTGCTGCAAATGGCAGTATTTCATTCTAAAAGGTTTTGATTTTTGATTATAATCTTTTCTGTTTACCAGCCCAATGGATTTGGGCAAATCACTTTACTTCTTTAAGATTCTATTTCCTCACCTGTAAAATGGGATCGATAACACCGTCCTCTGTTGCTACTCTGAGAAATAAAAGAGTTAATGTGTATGGTAAGGGCTCGCTGACATTGATATGCCACAAATATGTTATGGAGGAGGATATATCCCATGACATATGTGCAGCTTAATCGTATCTTTAGCTTAATCCTTAAAATAATAATGTCAGCATCAGCTAATGTTTTCTTGCTTTCTCTGCCAGGCT
The DNA here is from genome assembly GCF_000442215.2 of Lipotes vexillifer. Classification (NCBI taxonomy): domain Eukaryota; kingdom Metazoa; phylum Chordata; class Mammalia; order Artiodactyla; family Lipotidae; genus Lipotes; species Lipotes vexillifer. The sequence goes on from NW_006788075.1 coordinate 1,599,142, forward strand.
CTAGCCCGAGCCCTTCACATATACCTCATTTAGTCCTCAAAATCCTTGCAGAACCCCTCTGAGACAGGCACTTCCTGGAGGCCCAGCTAATTCTCAGTCCTACATCATCCTACTCACATATCGCACTTTGTAAAGATCTTCAAACCTGCAAACGCTGTTTTCCTTCAGACCATCTGTTACTGTCTTAAAACTTAAGGGACTAATATTTTGGAAGTAGGAGAGAATAGGAGAGAAGGAAGAAGACCTCTCCAAAGCTTAGATGCCTGAGAGTTCGGTGAAAATTTTGTAGTAGTATCCTCTAGTAGAGGATTTTGTGGTGGTATAAGGGGTTTCAGAATTCCCTCCCTCAGCAAATATTTTGTTCCTGCCTACTGCATGTAAGGCCCTGTTCTGTGCTGTGGGAATGCCACAGTCAACAAAATAGTCAGTCTGCCCCCATGGAGATGACAATCAAGAGCAAATATCTAGTCTTCCATAGTCTCTGTCACATTTTGGCACTTGGAAAAATGGCACTAAAACAGATGATGTGAATAAGAGCAAAAAAGACAAAGGGGGGGAAGTGGTAAAGAATGTACCTAATTGGCTTTGTACTAACATCCTTTGTATCCATCTATCAAAATTACTGCTTATTCACATTTGTATACTCATGTATGCACTGAAACAAAATCAATAAGTGGAAATAAAAACTGAATAGTAAGCATACATTTTTATATTTTCTTTCCCAAATGAAAATCGAAAGAGGAAAAAGAAGAAAGAGAAAGATGGGCTTAATTTTTAGAATAAGGGTTATGGTTTTTAATGTGCTTTATATTTTTAACGTCTACTGGGAAAATGCGTTCAACTGTGCTAAGAATTAGTCATTCTAGTTATATAAAAGCATGGAGAATTATCACATGTTAATTTCTGCTGACCTCTTTTATGTTAAACCATGTAAAGTACTTTTTTCAATTATGAAGCTGATTTGATTTTCTGAGTTTAGATCAGTAATGTATGAGCTGAATTGAAAACCAGATTATAAATCATTTCAGCATGACATTTGGATAAAATATAAAGATAATCTGCATTTATTTATGGTGTTCTGTCAGGGAAATTCATGAGAATTAGCTTTCTCATGACAGTTCTAATGATCATCATTTCTGACCAAATCAGAAATACTGTATTTCCACATGAAGGAAATTGGCTTAATATTTGATATCCTATTCCAATATTTAGGTGAAACCAAGGAGGGCAAAAAGGTATTACTACTATTTTCTAAATGGAGTAATTCCTTTCACATATAACACAGGAAGTGGCATAACCATGTACATTGCAGAGCAGTTGCTCACAAGCCCAGCTGCACACTACTGTTACTGGGGAGCTGTTTGAAAAATTCTGATGTCTGGGTCTCAACCCAGGCACATCAAATCGGAGCCTCTGGGAGTGGGACCAGGTGTCAGTATTTGTTCCAAACTTCCCCCCCCCCACCATCACCCCAGGTGATCCTCATGTCCAGTCAGGGCTGAGAACCACGAGAAAAGGCGTGGCCTCGAGAGCAAGGAAGTTAAGGCAAAGCTCTGGAGGGGCCCTGAGCATAAGTTGGTGATGTGAAGGGCAGGCCTCTCTGCCAAGATTCTGCAGGCATTACAGAAGTAAAGGTGAAAAGTTGCTAGAACTGAAGACCCAGACCAGTAGTGGGGATTTATAGGCTGTTCTTTGAACTGATTTTGTCTCGTAACCAGTGCTGAAAGTACCTCAGGATTCTCTTTGCTGTTGGGTGCTACTCTGTGGCAGAAGCGGTATTAGGAAGTGGAAAGAAGAAACCTATATAAGTGTGAGTCAGTATGTCTGTCCACTTACTAGAGTTATCTAGGTTTGTGACTCTTAAGTGTGAGAATCTGAGCAGTGATGACATTGTGATGTCACCTGGCGAGGCTAAAACTAAAACAGAAAGGATGCAATGGGGAATAATCTGTGGACACAGAAAACAGTTTTATAACACAAGAGTTCCTCTAGTTTTCATTTTAAAATCTACAAATAAGAGAGCTCAGCTAAGAAACAGATGACAATTCACAATTTTTGTGCATAAGAACTTTTGGGCCATTTTCTTCAGCAATTTACATGGTATTTTTTAGTTCTAAACTATTGTATGTTTACTACGTACATACTATTATATGTTTTTAAACATTGGGGTGGCATCTCTAGAACAGTAAATTTGTTTCTAAATATTGGCTGTAATCTTAATGAAACTGTCCATTAAATATACCACATTTTAACAGAGGTAATGTGTTATTTGTGAACTCCGTCCTCTCCTGTCCTTAATTTTCCTCCTGCACAATTGCTTAGTTAACTGAGTGTTGACTATAATTTTAGAAAGGCTTTGGTATTTTCAGAGAAGATACTTTGTTGAAGCATCTATTGGGATAAATAATAACTTCAGCTTCAGGTAGACGAATCTACCATTTATCATCTTTTTTTTTTTTGCGGTACACGGGCCTCTCACTGTTGTGGCCTCTCCCATTGCGGAGCGCAGGCTCCAGACGCGCAGGCTCAGCGGCCGCCATGGCTCACGGGCCCAGCCGCTTTGCGGCATGTGGGATCTTCCCGGACCGGGGCATGAACCCACGTCCCCTGCATCGGCAGGCGGACTCTCAACCACTGCGCCACCAGGGAAGCCCTATCATCTATTTTTGACATTAGTTAAAAAAAAAAAAAAAAAAGCAACTGACAATTTTAGTAAAAAGTCAAACTGAAATTTGCATCACAGTGAAAATTAAAATTTGTCATTCTTTCACTTTCTTTCAATTACATTGGCATTGTGTAGCCACAGTAACAACTTTCTATGTTAGACCTTACCCATTCAGTACTACAACATAATTGTTTTTCCCTTCCCTCTCCCTTATTCCTTCCTTTCTTTATTAACTTGAATATAGAAACCTTATGCTTCCACCTGGACCATCCTTGATCAAGGTTTGGGCTGCAGCAATATCCCCTTCCCATTCCAAGTAGACATTGCTAATCAACCCCAGCATTCTTTTACCAGACAGATCCTTAGTCGTATTCCTCTGTCTCATGCTCTTGGCGGGCACTACCAATAGGTGGGAGTTGACATTACTATTCTCCAAGAAAATTGGCCAAAAAAAGATTATCCATATACCATCGTAACAATGTTCCAGATCATGAGAATTGCCTGGGGTAATCAGGGCCTCACGTGGACCAACTAAATCAATCTCCAGACGGGGCTAGGAAACTTTCTTCAGTTTAGCTGTGTTGAAGGGTTGGTTTGTCCTGAACAACATTTTAAGAGAACGAACAAATGTTCATAAAATGTATGCACAAATATCTTTCCACACTCCTTAAAATATCTCTTACCCAGGAGACTTACTGCAAATAATTTCACTTTCTAATACTAACCCTCATCTATGAAGGTATTCTGAGTTTGCCCAGGAAGCATTATCTAGGGGGTCAAGGTTATAAGTGCTTGATGATTTAGAGTGTGGTCCCTATCAATGTATGAAAACTTGGTAGCAAAATTAAGTTAAAAAAAAAAGTTCCATGTCCCTATCCAGTCAAATTAATGCAAATATATTTATCTGCCTTTGTAACGGAACTGTCATGTGGCAATTGAAGTGGGTGGAAATAGCAAAAGGAATCTTAATATACTGCATCTTATTCTCCCCCAGAATCACTTACTTGAAATCACATTTAATACAGGATCCCAGCTACAAAGCAAATAAGTCACTTTAACAAAAAGAAAAATTACTGGGACGATCACTTTTTCTTGCACAGTTTAAAAGTATTGCCCGTGTGTAATATTTTATTTTTGGCTTTCTGGCTCTTCATGCCTTTGTGAAAGTGCCTATTGACGTTGTTTCTTTACTAAAATAATCCAGCTTTTCAAAGTCTTTTTTTCTTTGTTGAGAATGTCACAATCCACTAAATGTAAACCATAGGGCAGTTTGTTTTAAATACTGGCATTATTAGTATGCTAATTATACACAGCTGCTCTCCACATGCTCCATCATCACCTCCAGCTTCAATAAATTGTGACGTAAATGCTGAGGACCATATTGTAGTCCTTCTATTCTTAATGTCTCAGTACAAGAAACGTTTAAAAAAAGTGCTCTGGAAATGTTGCTTACATTGCTAGATAAATGACCAAAACAAAGATGACATTCTTTGCCAAGTATTACACAATGCAGTTGGACTTGTACAGCCAATTTTGTTTTAAACTGGTTTCCCCTCTCTTAGTCATGTTGGTTAGCTATCTCCTATATCAAGGCCATCTCTTCCTGGTGTTACCAGTCAGAGGGCATTTCTACAAACAAAAATCACCTGTGAGAGAACAATTATGTTGGCACAGATTAACTGACGGTTACCCCAACAATGTGCACCAAATGTTTGATGACAGGGAAGCAGGGAAAGGGGGCATTCCACAGACGGCGGAAGGAAGAAACACTGGGGATAAGCATGTGTGTTTGTTTGCTCTTGTAGAATAATATTGTTTTCAAGATAACTGATGATAAAATCATTTTCAAATGCTGTAGGTAGCCCTAATGGAGAACCTTGTGGAAAGACTTGTTTGGAAGAAAGAGACAATCAATGGTTGGGGGTCACGCTTTCCAGACAGCCAGGAGAAAATGGCTCCATCGTGGTAGGTTATTGAAATTAGTCCACTGATCCCATCGTGAAATCAGATACCCTGGGTGTGACTTTCACATCATATGGTCTACTTTTATGTTTTATTCAGACTTGTGGGCATAGATGGAAAAATATATTTTACATAAAGAATGAAAATAAGCTCCCCACGGGTGTTTGCTATGGAATGCCCCCTGATTTACGAACAGAGCTGAGTAAAAGAATAGCTCCATGCTATCAAGGTAAGGCATGGTTTTGATATTAACTGAATCAAGAGAAATAAGTGAATGCCTTTAAAAAGTTTTCTTCAGTTTTCAATTTTGGATGTTTGGTTTGGGGTGGGAGGATCTTTGAAATAGCTCTGTTTCCTTTAACTACTCAGTATTATTTCCTTTTTTACCCAATTGCAGTTGTTTTAATTTTCAAAAGTGTACTGTGTTTTTAGGACTAGGAATTCTACAATTTGAATAATTTTAACATCTAGTTGAGCATTACCACTTTAGCATTAAATATATTTTCTATTCAGTATAAGTGAGTCGAATGCCCAGCAAGTGCAGGACACTTAAAATCATGAAATAGATTGAAAAATATGATCAGAAGCAAGAAAATTGTTTAAGTTTCTTGCTTTACCTTTAGCTTCCAACAAGATTTAGAAATATCCAAAGTATAAATGTAAGCAGATCTTTCCCACTCACTGTCTTTCTTATTTCCCCAAATTTACTCGTTTTCCTTGAAATTGCAAGGGATTGGTAGCTTACGTTTGAAAGGTCTTTCCCATAAAAATTTTAGGTCATGGTTAGTGCATGCAGAGCTAGGACATAAAATGAAATGAGCAAAGTTAGAGGTAAATGTCAACAGAGTATTGAAAAAATGATACCTGCAACAGAACTAAAATTCTGAAAATGTGTCTTTGGAAAGAATAAAATATATATGAATGCCAAGTTCCAGTTTTTCTAACCAAAATGATTATCCCAGTGTCCAAAGGAAATTTCTATTACTTGACAAAACTTGGAGCAAGTATGCAAATTGAGTTGGTTTTATTAATATTGGAGTCTTTCCTCCCTGGAGTTTGATATAATAGAAAGGATTATATCGTCTATATTCCTAATTTGCCTTTGAATGCCAAGAAGATAAAAGGTGAATTTTAACTTTTCAGTTGCAGTAAAACTTACTCTAGCTATTATCCTCTTTTTCATAATAGCTTATGGTTTACACTTTAAAACATTTCACAGTACAGGCCTCTCTCCCTGGCTGTAGTGGCCTTCATGGTCATTTGGGGTCTTGCAGTCTCTCCATAATGTAAACCTGACCAGCCTGAGTCATAATCTTCAGTTCAGATGAGGTCTTTTCCCTTGTGAACTTGGTTCCCTTGAAAATCAAGTGCGCAAATGTTCAACAATAGGAATTAGCTGTATAGGCTGAAGGAAACCTGTCAAAGGACAGTCTAGTAGAGATGCAAGCTAAAGACACCCCTCAACTGCAGCACCCCTCCCCACCTAGCTGGCCCCATGTCTGGGGCTTTTAATTGCCCCAGCAACCACTTCTGACTATTCTACTAGTGTGAAGTGATGCATTTGACTGCTTAATGTTCTGCAACTCTTGTCCTACTGCTGGCTGGTCCCTTCACAAAATGCTGGTGCCTCCCTGGGTGTAGATTTCAGTCCTGTACATTTTCTTGTGTTCTCTGGGTGACTCTGTACATGGACATCCAATGTCCATAGATGACAATGTGCACCACCGCCAAATGTGTATATATATATATATATATATATATATACACACACACATATATATACACACACACATATATGTATGAATATATATATAAATAAATATATGTATAAATATATACCTAGCCACATTCTATGAAAAAACAAAACATGATGGCAGAAACCTAAGACACCTAAAATTATGGTAATATTTTTTAAGTAAAAGAATGTATATAGGACCAAAGAAGATATAAAAAGGAATGAAAAAGCATGACAGGGAGTGGTCATTATAAATGACAGCAATTTATTTAACATTTCTGGTTAGCAAAGCCAAAACGAAGATGTGGTCCTGTATCTGCATAGAGGTTTACTTATGTCAGTTCTTCAGGTAAAGCAAGTTTTGTGCCCCTAGTAAGTTTCACAAAGCAACCATTCATGGGGGCTTTGTAAGAAGAGACCCTCCATCTCCATGCAGATCTTGACTCTGATATTTTCAGCCAGGCAAAAATCTAGGAAGCCTATTTTAAATGGAAACCTGAACTGGGAGCCACAAATCCTACCTCTGTCTTAGATACTCACCTGACAACTTTTTGAGTGTATGCTGCATATTCTTCCCATGGAAAAGAGGCTGGGTAGATTTTCTATTGCTATTTCACAGGGATATTTTGAAGATCAACATGGAACATATTTATGACCTTAAATTTTACCACTTACTATTTTTTTTAAATAATACTGTAAAAGAGCTCTTAAAAGGTATACTTATAAGGATTTATAAATAAAATTATGCAGATTTTGTCTGTTTTAAAATGAAATCATGAATTGTTTTTCTACTTTATTTTAGATTATGTGAGAAAATTTGGAGAAAATTTTGCATCATGTCAAGCTGGAATATCTAGTTTTTACACAGAGGTAATTGTCCCAAAATAGCTGCTATGGATGTTTACATATAGAATTTTAATTTGCCTTAGAAGATTGATATTATGCTTTGAAGAAAAATTGTATAATACCCAAATAATATGTCTCTTAAATTTGAGTGTAATACAACTTAATTTTCACCACTCAATATTCGACATATGTATTGATAAAATATTAATATTTAGATGGCTGTGTCACACAAGACCAACTAAAAGTCTATACTAAAGAAGGTTACTTTTGTGAAGAATTTAATAGAAATCAAAAGTAGCTGTAGTTATTTGTTAATTTAAGCATTGAAAATATCTAGGTATGTTATATTTAGTTATTAAATTGGGGGGGGAGGAAGTGTATGAGTTAACACTTTTCATTAGAAGTGTGAGAACTGGGAGATTTAAGAACTTAATAATATCCTCTTAAATGAGATATGGTCCCAAACTCTATTATTCTTTTTCTAACACTATCACATACACAATGAAAGATCACAATTGTACTCAACTCCTAAATCTCCCAGTTTCTCTCAACAACCCATTATGAAGTTATGAATGTTTTCTAAATCTTTGTAGACAGTTTGTATCAAGCCTTGGGTTAACAATTTCCTTAAATATTGCCTAGTATGGAAAAATAATAATGCTTGCTTTCTTTATATTTAAATTGACCTTTTTTTTTTTCAAAGTTTGGATTGTTTAGGAAATTTAGAAATGTTACATAGCTTTAACTGTTGAAAAGTTTTCATATTTCACCAGACAAGTGTCTGCTCTTTCCTTTCTTCTAAATTCCTACGTTTATCATCAAGTATGCCCCAATTTCATTTGAGTTGTTTTTTATTCCAAGCTAACATTATTAAGGAACCTATTCATTAGCTTTTTGCAAATTGAAATAAGTCCATTTTTTACTCTTTGGCAACACACAATTATCTCTGTAATGAGCAGTAATGAATTACCCAGATAGGGTTTACTTTAATAGAAAACCACATTGCCTTTCTCCTCAAAGCTTACTCTAGTGTTCAGTGATTCTACCTTTGATTTTAAAGTCCGCTGATGAGCATGAAGTGAGAGTTTCAGCGTTTCTTCTCTGAAATTCTCATTTTAGGTGAAAATTCATTAGCTAGCTTCTCTGGCTTTTTTGATGTGTTTTTAAACTCATAAAATGCTTACATTTCAGAAATTTATAAAAATGTATTTTTGTCACTATTTACTTAAAGTGTGTATCTGGAGGAGGTTTTGAGTGGTGAGATTAAACTTTTAAATGATGATACTTTTTTTTTTTCTTACAGGACTTAATTGTGATGGGAGCTCCAGGATCATCCTATTGGACCGGCTCTCTTTTCGTCTACAATATAACTACAAATAAATACAAAGCTTTTTTAGACAAACACAATCAAGTGAAATTCGGAAGTTATTTAGGTACTATAAAAATGGACAAACTCGAATTATCTCTGCCTTACAGATACTAGTAATTACAAATAAGGGAAATTGTATCTTCCAAAGATCAAAATGGGGCTTCCCTGGTGGCGCAGTGGTTGAGAGTCCGCCTGCTGGTGCAGGGGACACAGGTTCGTGCCCTGGTCCGGGAAGATCCCACATGCCGTGGAGCGGCTGGGCCCGTGAGCCATGGCCACTGAGCCTGCGCGTCCGGAGCCTGTTCTCCGCAACAGAAGAGGCCACAACAGTGAGAGGCCTACGTACCGCAAAAAAAAAAAAAAAAAAGATCAAAATGGCCAGTAGTAATTAAAAAGTCATTTCAGAAACTCCCTTTTTAAGGATATAGTCTCTGAAACTTCAGTTAATATTTTACGTATGTAACTGTTATCATCAATATATAATTCTTAGATTGGAACTCCTGGTTTAGCTTCCTCTTTTGCAGTAAATCACTTATAAGCTTATATCTTTATGCAGTCAACTTGTTATTATAAAGATAGCATCTACTGAGTGCCTGTCATATCCTAGGAACTTTTGTAAGCACTCTACATGAAATAACTCATTTAATCATGAATGGATGAGTAAGTATAGTTTCTTCAAGGACCAACTGAAAGTCAGTGGGACTGCAGACAGCATCCTAGACAATGGGTAACATTATGAAGAATATGGGTCTAAAAACGGCCCATTGACCTTTGCCTCATAAGTTCTTAGAATATTTCCCAGAGCACAACTATTTTTATCATTCTTATTGTAATTATTTCTGAGTATAGGCTCTTCACATTTGAAGTGAACCCCCCCATTCATACAGAAGGAATTTATTTTAAAATGGAGGGAATCCATTTACAGTTCAGCATTTACTTGTTTATGGTTGAAGGATATCTTGAAACATTATTTTAAAAATGTAACTTAGTATTGTGCCTTTTATCACATAATAAAATAAGAATATTTTACCTTTTGTGTAATCATACAGTTTTATCACAATAGGAAGGTTTCAGGGCAGGAAAAGTTGAAGTTTAAGAAGACTTCTTTCTTTTACTTAAAGTTCAAAATGTTATATTTTATATACGCTAAAATATTTCTGTTGTAATCTTAGAAACTACCATGTCCTAATATACAGAGACTAACAAACCACATGTAAAGGTGCTATCTTTAGTTTCTAAGACTTAAACATATAAGCCATATTAACACACAGATTAATAATTGCTTAAAGCATATAAAAACCAATTTTGAGTATTGCTATTCTAAACATTCTTAAAACTCTATTTACTGTAGTCATTTTGAATTCAGTCTCATTTAATTATGAATGGATTTATGATCCATTCTATAAGTGGGTTTATGATAATGAATTTTACCCATTGCGAATGATTCTCATACTTGTCTCCATTTTCTTGAAGGATACTCAGTTGGAGCCGGTCATTTTCGGAGTCGGCACACTACCGAAGTAGTTGGAGGAGCCCCTCAACATGAACAGATTGGTAAAGTAAGAGTTACATTTTTATATTTATTTCTTCTAAAAGGTTCATATGGATTGCATGAGAGAATAAGATATTACAGGAGGAACTGCAGAAATTCTAAGCAATGAAGCTGGAAATGATGAGAAGTATGCTGCATTTAGTGGTAAAGCGGGTGAAAGTCGTATGGCTTTTATATAAAATTGAGCAGGAAAGCTTTCCGGAAGACTACGTAAATCAAATGAGTAATTGTTTCTGAGATAGAATTGTCTCAAGATGTCCAAGGAATACATTTATTGGTTAATAAGTTTATAGCTGAAGGCAAATCAAGGCAGCTACATTCCTGGTACAATTGTGGTAGGACCAGAAAGAACAAAATGTTATTTCTCGTTCTAGTTTTTGTTACATTGCTGCATGAACATTGCTTTGAAGATTGAGACAAACAACATTTTCTTTTCTTTTAATTGGAGTATAATTGCTTTACAATGTTGTGTTAGTTTCTGCTGTACAAGGAAGTGAAGCAGCTATATGTATTTTCTGTGCTCTCTAAGGAAACAGTAAGATTGTTCCTGAGAAGGTAGTTTTTCAAGGAAGGCATCTTAATTTGAACTTGGTTCCCTAAACCTTTTGTATCACTCTGAAAATGATTTTTCAAAAATATATTTGAGCAATTACAAGTTATGAACATTAATGTTTTCATTGACTGAAACATTTTGAATGTGATAGCAGTCTGACCTTTCCAAATTCTTTTCCCCATTGCAGGCATACATATTCAGCATTGATGCAAAAGAACTAAATATCTTACATGAAATGAAAGGTAAAAAGGTAATATGTCTCTACCTTTGGTGTCACTGAGGGCTTTGGTGAGTAATTCTGCTTTTTTCTCAATGACTGGATCTGGTTTGCCTTGGAGCAGCTTGGGTCTTATTTCGGAGCTTCTATCTGTGCGGTGGACCTCAACGCAGATGGCTTCTCAGACCTACTTGTGGGAGCTCCCGTGCAGAGCACCGTCAGGGAGGAAGGAAGAGTGTTTGTATACATCAACTCTGGCACTGTAAGTCTGATTGGCTGCAAGTTGGAAGCCATGTGTGAGATTTTGATTGAAACTGATGCTTTTCTTATTCCAAAGTTCTGAGACTATAGATTTTTAGGCTTATTTTACTGATGAAAGTAAAAATTGTGGTATTGTACTGATGCTTTAGAAATGAAATGGAATATGATGATGAATGGGCCACTGTCCCTTTTTTTTTTCTTAATTTTATTTATTTATTTATTTTTAGCTGTGTTGGGTCTTCGTTGCTGCACGCGGACTTTCTCTAGTTGCAGCGAGCGGGGGCTACTCTTCGTTGCGGTGTGCGGGCTTCTCATTGCAGTGGCTTCTCTCATTGTGGCTCACGGGCTCTAGAGCACAGGCTCAGTAGTTGTGGCACATGAGCTTAGTTGCTCCGCGGCATGTGGGATCTTCCTGGACTAGGGATCGAACCCGTTTCCCCTGCATTGGCAGGCGGATTCTCAACCACCGTGCCACCGGGGAAGCCCCACTGTCCCATTTTGATATCTCGAAAGTATGAGATCAATTGTCTGGAGTTTCTCTATGCACAGCTTGTATGTGTTCACTCAAGTAGTTGAAGTTTCTTCCAGTTTTATTATGATGCAACTCTAATTCGAAAGAATGATTTTTATATAGCCCTAAAAATGTGAATGTCCTATTGGTTTGATGGTGAATGTCCCTATGTAATTTGGTAATTATAAAACACTACTAGAGGGCTTCCCTGGTGGCGCAGTGGTTGGGAGTCCGCCTGCCGATGCAGGGGACACGGGTTCGTGCCCCGGTCCAGGAGGATCCCACGTGCCGCGGAGCCGCTAGGCCCGTGAGCCATGGCCGCTGAGCCTGCGCGTCTGGAGCCTGTGCTCCGCAACGGGAGAGGCCACAACAGTGAGAGGCCCGCGTGCTGCAAAAAAAACCCCCCCAAAAACAAAAAACACTACTAGAAGTAGAAGATAAAGTATGAAATGTTTTTAATTTCTTGATTTGAAAACAATTGGAAACAAGATATGTTTTGATAAGATGTCAATTTGCACAATTTATATAGATTATATTCCTGATAAGAGTGTAAAATTGCCACAGTTTATTCCGAAGTAGATACAGTAGTTGTAGAAATAGGTGTTTACTTGCTTATGGTTGAGTTTTCAATTCTGGGGGGGTATTTTGGAATAGAAACTGACCACTTGACAATTCAATTTAAAGAGTTCTGCTGGGCTTATCTTGACAGTCTATCTTCCTGGCATCAAATCAAAAGAAATAATTGATAGGGCCTTAATGGGGTTTTCTTGGCCTGTTTCCTTGATTTAAGAACAAGAACAGGTTTGTGAGAAAATTGGTTCATTTCTTAAGTCACAGCATTTTCATTTAGGATTTAACAAAGTAAAATCTGTTTCCAGAAGGTATTTTTTTTTAATCGGTTGTTTCAGAGCATTTAGTAAGTATTTACATTAAGCACCAGGCTAAACTCTTTACAATTTGAGAAAATACTCAGTCTTACGAAGCTGGGAGATTCTTAATGTTCCAAATATAGAGCAGGGAAGTTATTCTCGTGCTGGGATTTCCTAGACTGTTTAAACCTTAATTTTAATAGTAAAAGCGTATCGTCTATGAAGTGATCATTCATATCTCATTAGTAGTGAAATCAGGCATTACTCTGTCTTATATAGATATTTCACATTTTCCTATCCATAAATGGTCTTCCTTATGCTAGCTGCGTACTTTTCTTTCTCTTAACTAAAGTTTTTGAGAACAGTTTAAACAGTAGCATATACACCTAAAGTAAGGCAATAATAGAAACGTTTTCCCCACTGAAATCTTAAACAATCCCAATATGAAAAACAGATGAAAGTGAATTGCCTTTGCTTAGAGGGCAAGGGAGGAGACCTACCCACTCGACTGTCCTCTTGTTCACCCCTCACTTCTACATCACTCAAGAGAGGGCATCGCTGTTGAACACTGGGGTTAATTTTATAGTTGATTTCAGCTTTTAAAACCTCTTGCGTAAGTTATTCTTCTTTTGTTGCCTTCCAACTTCCTGTTTCTTAACTTTAAAAAGACACTAACCACTACCTGACATTATATTATATATTTATCTGTTTGGTTTGCTGGTGTTTGTCGGTTTTCCCGTTGGCATGTAGACACCGTGTGGAGAGAAATCATCTGTTTTATTTACTACTGTTTCCTCAGGGCTTGAAAGAGTCCTGGACAAGGTGGTGCTCAGTAATTGTTTCTGAATGAACTCAAGAAAGAATGATGCTTGAATGAATCTGGCTTCCACCTACTTCTGCTAAAATAGCTCTCAGGGGTCCCCAGTGAACTCTTGGTCACCATTCTGTGCCTGGAGAATACTTGAAGAATAGTGATCACCACTTCTTGAAACTCTCCCCCTGGAACTTCAGTGCCTTTGTGTTTTTTTAGGTCTGCACCTTCTCGTCCTCGCCTCTTCTGCTTTCTGCTCTTTAAATTAGGCATTTCTCTAGGAGCAAAACAAGTATAGGAATTTTTTAGTTGGAAAATAAAAGACGAAGGGCACTTCACAAGGGGAAGAACGTGTGTGCTATGGGAATGAACAGACTTGTTTAAGAGGGAAGGATCTATGATGAGTAGTGCATGGGGTTTGTTTTTGGTTTTGTTTTTAATACAAGGGAGTGACATGATCAGAGTTTGGAAAGAGGTCTGGCAGCTGTTACTGCAACAGCTCCTGTTGAAACATTACTGAGTGTCTAATTGTAATAACTCATCTTCCAACTTCAGAGACAACAGTTGACCAATCTTCAGTGCTGCTGGAAAAATATCACCAAGGCCAGCTTCAGTCATGTCACTCCTCAACTCAGAAACCTTCAGTGGCTCTGTCTTGTTTTCCAAATTGAGAGTAAATTTCTCCCAGCCTTCAAAGTCCCACCCCATAAGACTGCAGTCTGACTTTTTTCGGCCTCATTCATTGCACATACTGTTGATTATAGCCAAATTCTTTGCAATTTGTGTTTTGCTGATTATTTTCTCTGTATATCAAAACTTTGCCCATCCTTCAGTAGCCACCTTCCGTAGCCACCTTGACCGCTACCTCCTTTTTTGAAATCAATATCGCAACATTGCAATATTGTCAAAATTGCAAAGCAGTCTGTACTTCTAAGTCATTTACATGCTCGGACTATGCCTTTTCTGTAACTGGGGGCTTCTTCAGGAAAGGGAGTGTCTTATACACACACTGCCTTGTCCCCTTTCACCCATTCAGTCTTTGCACAGTGCATTGCCTTTACTAGGAACTCATTAAATATTTGCTAAATTGAATTATCAAAATGATTTATTGGATTTTCAAAGCTAGGGATCATGAGTTTGACAATTTTTTTGTGTCCTCTGAGCTCTAATCATACTATTATATGTGTTGACATACTTGACAAATATTTATTGAATTGAACTGAGATGTGTGTACTAAAGCTCAGGCTATAGTTTGTCCAACCTGTTTGAAGCATTAAGAAAAAAATCCATACCCAATTACAACAGTAAATCATGTGTAAAGTTGTGTTATAATGATACCTTTCTCCCCCTTTCTATCTAGGGAGCAGTAATGAATGAAATGGAAATAGAGCTCATTGGAAGTGACAAATATGCTGCAAGATTTGGGGAATCTATAGTCAATCTTGGCGACATTGATAATGATGGCTTTGAAGGTAATTAAAAGTATCCAATTTGGTACATGATTTCCACTTGTAAGTGGCACATGGAAAAGAATATAATTGGAGTTTTATGTTGTTTGCCTTTCTATAGAAAATGGAGGCAGACTGGTATGCTAAGTTTTTTTTCTTTAGTGTTATCCCTGATTTCTTCTCAGTTGCCAGCTATTGATCCTTACTACTGTTAATAAAGAATGATATTCAACATACCTTATTTCATTGCTTCTAAGGCACCATTGATTATAAGTTGTTTTATTATAAGTCATTATTTTGTGCCCCTGAAAAAATGGTGCCTCTTAAACTGCGACTCACTTTTTTTCTATTTTAAGAAGGACCCTGATTTCAGGAATGTGAAAATGTGGGGAAAAAATGTGCATCATAGACTCACTGGATAACAGTATTTAACTATCAGTGTAGTAAAGACACTGACAAAACCCAACAGAGGCTGGCCACAGAGCCGGAGCCGGGCTCTGAAAGCCCCCTTGCTGTGCCAGGCTTTCCTTGTTCAGCTGCCCTATTGTGGGAAGATTTGGGGATCCCAGGAGAGAGTCCTGAGCGGTGGTAAGGGGGCAACTGGCAGACTCCAGGACAGTGGATATTTACCACTCGATATAGGGGTGCGTTTCAGTAATGGAATAGATGGTCATCATCAGAACTGTGACTGTTGCCTAGATATCAGTCCTGCTGCTGAACTATCTGTCTCTACCAGCCTTCCCTCTTAAAATTTGCTTTTTGTTCAGTCTAGTTCTAAGTGGTAACTATGTCTATTAAAACTGTGCCTAAAATGGTGAATGGGTTTGAAGGGAGAGTGTATAATTCCTCGAGTTCAGCAAATAAGTATTCGATATTTTCAGGGCTCAGAATTGTCTTCTAGATATGGTCATTGGCAATTGGTATATGGTAGAAGTAGGTCAAAATTTACTTGGATACTGGACATAAGTGAGGGAGTACTGTAAATTCTCACTTTTTTAATATCTTCTTATGCCTAAATGCTTCATTCTACTTTCAATGTATAAAATGTTATTCTACAAGGAGCAAGCTAGGTGGTTATTGAATATATGCTTCCAGTGAGCCCTCTTGAATGTAAGATAGTGCAATTTGGTATACAAATATTACCATTTCTGGATTTATTTTTACTATTTTCAAAACAAAAGGAGATAAAAAGTATACATATATATTTCTATGGTTATGATTACACATAAAATTTTACATTAAAATATCTAAAAAATGTTATTATGATGTTACATTTCACAAGTAATCAGCAATTCTGTGATATTTATTGAGGACTTATTTTTTGTCAGTTGTACCATGCCAGGTATAGAGTATGTGCCATAATGAATGTAAATGAAGGAAATAGTGGCACTCCGTTTTATAGTTTTGCAATCAAGTGGAATATAAGATTAAGACATGAAAAAATAAACATTATATACGTGGTAAATTTAGACCCAACCTAATAAATATCTGTGAAAAAAAACATGGTTTTGCACCTTGATATTTCATATATATTATATAAAATAGTAAAATTCTTTCTTTTAAAAACAAAATCATCATTTAGTAAAATACTTATTTTGTTTACTTATAATTCCTTCCACATCCTCTTTTAATTGACACATCCAGGGAAGAGTATTCACTATCTTGAATGTATTAAAATATTTGAGAATGATTTTTCATTTCTCATGTGCACATACACAGATGGTTGTTGCATATGACAGGATTTCCTTCTTTTTTATGGCTGAATAGCATTTCTGCTTTGCCCATGGCTATGTGTTTTCTACATTTTAGGTATTAGCCAAGACCATGCTGATTTGGAAGTAGGCTCAGTGTGTTCTAGCTCTTCACTGAGGTCTTTAATTCCACCGTCTCACTCTATCTGCCTGGGTGAGCCAGCAGGGCATCTGTGTTTAATTTTTCATTATGTGATTCCCTATTCTTTTTCCCCATCTTCTAACTTAGTTTGTTTTGCTGGGATATGAGTGAAGTTACTTCACGTTCATGGCAGTGTGTGGGATTGTGTAGAAAAGAGATGAGAAACCCACCTGTTCTTTTTCCTTCCTTCTCCAGTCTTAGATGCAAATCAGACTTAATGTCCTTTTACTATGCACAGCTTTGTGGTGCTTTGCATAGTAGACCTCAGTAATTTTGGCATCCACGACATCATTTTTTTATTGTTCTTCAAAAGAAAAAAATTAGAATATATTTCCTGTGTCCTTAGAAAAGCAAAACAAGCCATTTTCTAAGAAGATAACCAATCAATTTGGCAAGAGTCCAGCATAAAAATTTCATCAAAAGTATGAGAAAGTTAAATAGGTAATAGACAAACCTATTCAACCAATGTGACCAGACAGACAGATGATAGCATTTTAGCCATAAAATGCTTTTGGCAAGACCACTTATTTTTGGTTTTTTATGTTGAGCCCTGTCATCTGACTTTTAGACTATATGTTTGAATACTTCTTTGAGCAGAACCATAATAAAGTTCTGCAGCTGTAAACTATATTATTTTATGTGCTCCTGAAATGCTTATATATTATCAAATCATATATTGAGCACTTCTTTCACACAGAAGAGGAACATGTGCTAAGAGGGGAGAATGTTGGTCACAACTTTATTGTTGATGATTTTATAGAACATGGTGATGGAGAGCAAAGGTTGTGGAGCCAGCCTGCGGGGTTTAAATCCCAACCCTACCACATCCTGGCTCGGTGACCTTGAGTGAGTTACACTCTGTGCCTCAGTTTCCTCATCTATAAAAAGTGAGGGTCAAAAAGGATTTGGTAGAGCTGTTGTGAGAGTTACGCGGGTTACAGTGGGTTATGTGAGAATAACATGAATAACGTATGTAAAGCCTCTAGTGCAATGCCTGCATTGTAAACAGTACATAAATACTAGCTGATGTTAAGATGATTATGATCATACTCATGATAATTGTTATGGTTCATACTAACAGTGAAGTAAGTGTTCAAATGGAAAGTAAAAACAGTTGTCAGATATCTCTGTTTATTCTCTATGTTTTGTCCCAATGGTGTTGCATAGGCATGGAAAAACATTATTATTAATAACATGTATTCTCCTTATTTCTGTAATGATAGCTAGAACTTTAGGATATTATATAATAGATCCAAGTGTCATCTTAGGAAGTAAGAGTTTGGGTCTATATATAAGATAATAGCCAAAGACCAAATATACTTCAGTATCTTCTGCTTGGAATTAAATTGATCTGGGCCTTCTTAATAGTTCAGTACTGTATGTACTTTGTATTTATAGCACTTAAGCAAACATGTTATTCATAGTTTCTATTTTCTCTTGGTTTTCTTATGTGAAAACATACCCTTAACAGATACTTTAATTACTTTCACTGGAACAGGCATTAATTCATTTTGCAAATAAAGTAAAACCTAGAGCTCAAAATAAGGGTTCTTGTGGTTATAGTATTTACAGATGATAATAACTTATTATGTGCTACACACTGCTCTAAGCACTTCACATGAGTTACATCTTTCTATGCCGAGGATGAGTTCTCTTACAATCCTGTGCTGAGGTGAGGGAACTGAGATACAGAGAGGTTAAGAAATGGGCCCAGCATAGCACAGCTGGGCACGAGGGCAGTGCTGGGGTCAGGCCTGGCCATCTGGCTGTAGGACCTGTGTCCTTAACCACTCTGTTAGCCTGTCTCTAAGACCCTAAGACTCTAAGCTTCTTCCACACACAGACTTATCTGTACAATCCACTACATTGTTATGACAGTAACAGTATTTTATAATTTTTTTCTGTCCAGTGAGAAAAGTGTCTTTGTTTTGTTTTTTGATTTTGCGGTACGCGGGCCTCTCACTGTTGTGGCCTCTCCCGTTGCGGAGCACAGGCTCTGGACGTGCAGGCTCAGCGGCCATGGCTCACGGGCCCAGCCGCTCCGCGGCATGTGGGATTTTCTCGGACCGGGGCACGAACCCGTGTCCCCTGCCTCGGCAGGCGGACTCTCAACCACTGCGCCACCAGGGAAGCCCAGAAAAGTGTTTTTTGATAAGGAGTTTTCTTATGTGATATTAATTAAAGAGCATGAAGGTTAGTTTTCAGAGTTGCATTCTTTGCATTAAGAATTTATTTTCTGTCATTTAAATTCTTGAATAGATGTTGCTATTGGAGCTCCACAGGAAGATGACTTGCGAGGTGCTATTTATATTTACAATGGCCGAGCAGATGGGATCTCGTCAGCCTTCTCACAGGTAGGACAATACTATTCCATTAATACTTTCAAAAGAAGCATTGGTAATAAAATCCTTCTTAAAACTTCCAGCGTTAATGTGGACTTGTTTTTTTTAAATTTGGTCTTTCAAATACTTAATACTGTTTCACCATTTTCTTATAATAACAGTAGATGGCCTCATTTTTAAGGTCATTAATAACTTTGAAACCATTTTTTTTCCATAAATAAGAGTTCTGGTTCACTTCCATTCTAGCTTGTTTTTTTTTTTTTTTTTTTCTTCATATGTTATTTCACATTTGGTGAGAATATATCTGAAGGTTAAATTTAAAGTCCTAGAAGTGGAATTACTGATTTAAAGAGTGCTTTTATAATTTTGAAAGACATTGCCACATTATACTGGTCAGAAGTTGTGTCAATATACTCCACTTTCTGTGGAGAAAGTATATTAAAACATACAATTTTAAGGGAAAAAAAGTAAAATGTAATATTAGACTTTTTTTTTTTTTTTCCTTGCGTTATGGGGGCCTCTCACTGTTGTGGCCTCTCCCATTTGCGGAGCACAGGCTCCGGACGCGCAGGCTCAGTGGCCATGGCTCACGGGCCCAGCCGCTCCGCGGCATGTGGGATCTTCCCGAAACGGGGCACGAACCCGCGTCTCCTGCCTCGGCAGGCGGACTCTCAAGCACTGCGCCACCAGGGAAGCCCTCTAGCTTGTTTTTAACCTGTTAAAGACATTCTCTCTGCATTTCATCAAATTTATGTTCTGAGGTAATACCCATACTATTCCAGATAAGCCCACTTGGATTTGATTAACTGTGTCTTGCCCTATGGCTAAAGCCCCATGTTCCATGGAGATTGCACAGGGAGAGCAAAGACTCATGTGATACTCTTGTGCTCCTTATAGTGCAGAGAGTAAGATGAGAGCGCTTTAATAAAGTTCCCTGATCTAACTCTGACTTTACTTTCACATTTTGAAAAATCAGGGCATTTCATTGCATAGAAAAAAACTACATACACATGCGGAGAAGAGAAGTTTTTCCAAAGGTACTCTTACGGAAACATTAGCTAATACTGTTATTTTTGATTAGGCAAAAATAGGTAAATTGTCCTCTATATAACATGAAAGATATATACTTGTCTAGTAAAGAATACTGATTCTCTTAAAATGGACAACCCTGATACTTATAAATCAGTATCTGGACGTGAAATTAAACACATGGGATAGGAAGCACATATCAGACTTGAGTTGTCCTTGTCAAATACTAGGAAGCAATCTGGCTAAAATGAGGTGGTTATTATAAACCTAAGTAGTAGGCTCCACTAAGTGATCATAGATGTCTTATTTTATTGTAATTTGTTTGGTTACTCATGTTGCTCAGGGAAATAAACACAGAGCCTGAAAAAAGACTGGGGAGAGAGTGTCAGGACTGTTTTAGGAGATCTTTACTACATAATTTTCCCTTTGCTCACAAAGAAAAGAAAGTGATTTTTTTCTTGTCACAAAATAGATGTCAACTTCCCACTTCAAGCTGGAAACTACTCTTTCTCTTAGACACATGTATTTGACTTAACTACAATGCACTTGTTAATAATGTGCCAGGGCATGTACCAGGACTCATTATTTAACTAAATCATTGTTTCTCTGGGATATTATTAGGTGTTCAAATCCTGTTTCCCACTCAACTTTACTATTTTTCAGAGAATTGAAGGGCGTCAAATCAGCAAATCATTAAGTATGTTTGGACAGTCTATATCTGGACAAATTGATGCAGATAATAATGGATATGTAGGTGAGTATAAAATTTACCATATTTTATAAATTGAAATAAACTGTTGTGGATGCTGCTTTATTGTGAAGTACATAAAAGTGGTAGAGAAAAGTTCTAATTTACTAATGAGTTTTTTCCTTCATTTTTAAAGCTCTTTTGAATTCAAGGATGGGTCAGAAATAAGTAATTCTTGAGCTTTAAACTGTTAGTTACTTAGCACTTTATTCCTTGTTCCGGAAAAAAGTTAAAGCATTCATGAAAATAAATCAGACACACAATGATGAAAAGAAAGAGGGGTTTCTTTGGTAATTTAAAAAGAGATTTCTGGGTGAATGTTTATAGTCCAAAAATTGAATCTTGTTTCAGCAAGGCTGTCTTTATATCATATGTTTATATCCTGATGTTTATATTTATACTGTAAAGGGATGAATGTCATTGTAAATGAGCAGATTCAGACATATGTGAAATGAATCTTAAGATGTAAGCGTACCTCTTCTAATTAATTTTCTGTAAATAGTGTTTTGATATAGTCGAAAGGTGATATGTAGTTAAGTATTTACGGCTGAAAGTAATTCTCTTTGACTAATGATGATCATTAATCTGTGTTGTTTTTTATCCTCCAGATGTAGCAGTTGGTGCTTTTCGGTCCGATTCTGCTGTGCTGCTAAGGTAAGGTTGATACATTTCACTGCCTAATGACAGTTGGGCTTAATTTAAATAATGGGAGGCAGTTTTCAAAATCAGCAGGGTGGTGACCTCATAACACTCCTTTTGATACTCTGAAATTTAATTATTGAACTTTAGGATATTTTTCCCACCTTACCTAGATATATACATAAATCATCAAAGTCAATACTTTTAGAAGTTTAAATGAAAATTTCTTTTGATTCATACATGGAAATGTAATTGGGTATATATACACATATTATTAAACAGTTTCATGAAATTACTTGATCAGTGGAAACTGACAAAACAAATGTAACTGTCATCTTAAGGAAAAATAATTCTGCAATTAATATTGCTAATTTTATTTCCTTCTTAGGACGAGACCTGTAGTGATTGTCGAAGCTTCTTTAAACCATCCTGAGTCAGTAAATAGAACAAATTTTAACTGTATTGAAAATGAATTGCCTTCTGTGTGCATGGATCTAACACTCTGTTTCTCATATAAGGGCAAAGAGGTTCCAGGTTATATCGGTAAGGGTGCCCTTAACAAATTAATGCCTGATAGAATGTGCACTTCCCTCATAAATCTCTTGGTCATCTTTCGAGCTCTCTCTGTATTTCACCATGGAGGGGTTTTTAGGGCAGGAGAGAGCAGCCGCCTGATAACCTTTCCTCTTCATCTTCCGGATTCTCGCTTTGTTCTAACCAATGAGTTGGACACATTAAGGCTCTAGTTGTTTAGAGATTATGGCAGGAAGTAGAGCAAGAGTATCACTTGCTATGTCATTTAAGGTAAACTAATTGAGCTTAATCTGTAAGATCTCTTTAGAATAAAAAGAACATCACCACAGCTCCTCCTGTTTTACTAGGCTCACTGAAGTCTTGAGCTGACTTAAGTTGGAGGCCTGAGAGGGGGAAGATTCTTTTTTTCTTATTCTGTCCTCTTTGAGTAATTGAAGAAGCTTATCTGGAGTCTAGACCCTGATTCTAATTTCCATAAAACACACATCTCTTAAGGATTTACTATGACTGTCGGCTCCTAAGAGCCATGCCCATTTGCCTGTACATAGGCAACTCTCAGTGATCTGCTCTGGAGAAAGTATCTTTGATATGGCTCATCCAACATTGTGGTTAATCTCAATGTATATGTGACTTCATAATCATTACATTTTTTTCTGGCAGGTTAATGTTCCTAATTATGTTATATTTAAGCTAATATTAGAATAACTACTAATGAAAGTAGCCCATGGTAGAAGAAAAGCATAACGGAGTTTACCATTTGGACATTAATAATTCATATATTTCCTGAGCCCCGCAAGGCCTATCAAGAGTTGTTTGTTCCCATGACCCTGCCGGGTGTCATCTAAACATCATGAAGGATAGCAGATACTTATTGAACCAAGCTATAGATAGGTAGCAGAGGCCTCAGTCTGAATTAGCGTGTAATAAGAAGTAGAGAATGAGCCTGGTATTTCTATTTTAGATCAGATTCATTTTTTGTAAATTTTAATTTTATTGGAGTATAGTTGATATACAATGTTGTATTAGTTTCACGTGTACAGCAAAATGATTCAGTTATGCATACATGTATATTCATTCTTTTTTAGATTCTTTTCTTACAGATATCATAGATAAGATTCATTTTCAATGCTACTCTGCAGAAGTCCTCATTAAAGATGCAGTGATAGGCCAGTGGGCAAAACCTTCATCCGGTTACTGATTGAAGAAGTAGCAGTTGGAGAGCATGACCCTAGTAATACAGTGACACAGACAAGCTGATGATCATCTGAGAGACACATGTTAAATAGAGAGAACTGTTTCCCTTTATGGAAAATCAGTATTTGTCGTACTACCGATTCCATTGTGACCAAATATTTCTTTAAATGATTGAAAACAAATATATGAAAATCATAAATAATCATAGCATTGTTACAAAACATGCTTTATAGTTGTCATAAAGTGACTCCTTGGGAGACATAATTCACATAGTAAGCATATTTAATAAAACCAGGACATTTTGCCACTTACTGTGAACGGATTTTTATTTCCCTTGTTTCATGTGCTCTTGTCTGAGCTCAGAGTGATGAATTTGTAGATGGCTATGTCAGTTGCAACTCTATCTCTGAGGCATTGAACCTCAGTTATAGTAATTTTGAAGCCAATTGATTTGGACTTTATTTTCTAAATAAAAGGAAGGTTGAAAGATTTATTTGAAGTTTGTAGGAGTGATGTAGGTTTTATACTTATGTTTCCTTGAAGTAGATAAAATCCTTCCAGAAGAGTAAGATACTCCTAAAATGTAAATGAACACTTGAGGAATAATATAAATTATTTTAAATATCACTTATGAATTATTTCTCCTATATAATGAATGATCTCTCAGTGGACTACTAGATGTAGCTTGTTTTGCAAAGAAGGCTTTTATTTTTCAATTTTTTAAATTGAGGTATAACTGACGAACAACGTTATATTAGTTTCAGGTATAAAACATGAGATGATTCAATATCTGTGTATATTGTGAAATAATCACCAAAATAAGTCTAGTTAACATCCATCGTCATACGTAGTTGTAAATATTTTTTTCTTGTGATAAGAAATTTTAAGATCCTCTCTCTTAGCACCTTTCAAGTGTGCAATACAGTATGATTAACTGTTGTCACCATGCTGTACATTACATCCCCATGACTTTTTTTTGTAGCTAGAACTTTGTACCTTTTGATCCCGTCAGCCATCCCCCACCCCTCACCTCTGAAAACCACCAGTCTGACAAAGAACCCTTTTATATTCAAGAAATAGCTCTTTCTTTCTTGGTAAGATCCGTCTTGGAATTTTTTTTGGTTGTTGTAAATTTTCTTTAATTTTTTGGTTATTGAAGATCTTCTTTAGCACATCATTTACCATGTCAGATTTGAAATAAGTTCTTACCAAACTGCCAGAATATTTATTGAGAGAATGTCTGTATATATTTGTTTATCTTTGCATAAATCAACACTGGAAGATCCAACCACAAACCAATAAAAACAAGGAAGGGAGATAATCAGGGTCTAGGGCTGGAAAGGAGATGTCTGTGAGTCAGCTGTTTATGTAGGTTTGACTTTTAAACCATGTGTTCACTTCACGTTAAAAAAAAAAAACATCAAAAGAAAAATAGCAACCCCTCAAATTGGAAACAAATGGAAATAAATGAACCCAACCATATATGAAATTAGTTCTGTAACCACACAAGATAAAATTATTACAAGTGACATTTGGGTGCCTGTACTTCCTCAGTCAGACGTTCTACGGACAAAAGGACTCGAAGAAATCTGAAACTTTACTCGAGACTTTTATTATTAGTAACAACTTTGGTAGTGTAGCTGTGAAATGTTTATATGTAGGAGGATTAAGCAAATAACTAAAGATGTTAATTTTAAAAGTAGAAACCTAGAGAAAAGTTTATAATTCTTTTTTTTTAATTTATAAAAATAATTTTTGAAATGTGTATTTTAAGTTTTTCCCCCTTTCATATTTCAGGTTAGTTTTTAGAAAGTTCTTTAATGAAGAGAATTTAATATACTTCCAGTATTCTATATAACTTTGACTATTATCACTTTAAAAATAAAAAAAATGCCTTTAGATAATTATACTAATTGCAATTCTCTCTACATTTTTGCAGTTTTGTTTTATAACATGAGCCTGGATGTGAACCGAAAGGCAGAGTCTCCATCGAGATTTTACTTTTCTTCCAATGGAACTTCTGATGTGATTACAGGAAGCATAAAAGTATCAAGTAGAGTGGCTAACTGTAAAACACATCAAGCATTTATGCGGGTAATGTAAACTTGTTTTTATTAACAGATACGTAAACTTCAATATTATCAATACACTTAAATCTTCTTGCATTGGTATCTTTTATAAAACACAGTGAAAAGCAAGTATTACTTGAACTAGCTGATCTATTGTTCCAGTGTCAAAATGTTAGAGGATCCTGTGACAGACCTAGATAATTCAAACTCTACTTTTTGCTTCTTCCTTATTTCACATTTATCAAATTTTACCACGTCACTGTTTTTTAAAGATTTGCCTTTTCCTCTTCACAATTGCTATTGTCCCTCTCTGTTTATGCACTTGCCTAAAAATGTAAATGTCAGTAGCTCTGCTGAGCTCCAGATCTATTCCTGGTAGATATTGGAGGGTGGGGGGAGGCAGGGAAGTTGGTTTATTTTTCATGTGACTTTAAAAAGCAGAATCCAACGTGACTGCTTTTGCATCGTGCCTTTGTCTCTATGCCAGCATTGTTGGTGATGTCAGTGGGAACTTGCACAGTTGTAGCATGATGGGGATCATCTGTGGGCCAGGATGATGCTTCTCATGATGGTTTGGGGTATATCCTGCCAAAGCACAGCCAGTTTCATGTTTCTTTTATTAAAACACTCATTCCCAAACTGATCATCACGTTCCTTGCATTGATCACATTTTATCGTATGAAGCAGTGCCAGGTCTTTTTCATTAGGGAATGGTGTGCTTCATCAGAAAAACTACTGTCACAAAAAAGCCAAACTATTCCCAGGAGCCTTTTCTGGGATTTCAAATAGTAGCCTCAGTTTAGAACTTAATTTTTCCTTAGATACTTATTCCAAGCAAATGCAAACAAGCATGAGGACTATTAAATGCTAACAGCAATAATCCCTATGCTATTTCCTCATTTCCCTTAACAGTTTTTATTGTTGTACTAGAGTAAAGCTATTAGATGGTTGAAAGCCAAAAGTATAGAATGATATTAGTGCAACCATCATTGATGTGGTGGGGATTAAAGAGGGTTTTTTCTTTTTAATCCTACATAGTTGATTTTACTTAGGTTAATCAATTTTAGAGACTAACACTGAGACCATTTTAAAGGGCAATAAAAGGACCAACATCAGGCATTGACAGACATATTGTGTTGAATCCGTATAAATGGCAGGAAATTGATCTGATTTATTTAGTCCGTTTCTTGACATTGTCCCTATGACTAAGGGTTCATCAAAATTGTGCACTTTCTTCAGAATAGATTTGTACCAGAAATGACAATTTAGCAGAGGTTTCTGTGTTAGTTGCATATATACTTGTCACTACCATGGTAACACAACAACAGCAGGGTACAGCCATGACTTTGGGCCATACTGTCAATGTCAAAAAAAAGCACTTAGCTCTGGGATTGGTACATAGAGGGAATGTTTTTGAAAAAGTGATTGTTTCTTCCAATATTTTTTTTCCTTCCTAACTTACCTTGCTTTTGTTTGGGACGTTTTAAAACTCATACATAGAAAGGCAAAAGGCTACTCCAACACTCTCCCTTGCAATAAATCCAAAGGCAGGTGTAAGAACCACAGAAACAGCTGCCCTAACCTTGAGTTTTGTCAAGGACCCCTCGCTGTTATTTAGGAGGAGATGAAAATATAATGAGTGCATTTCCCACCCCCACCAGCATGGTACCCGAGGCTTTCGGAAACATTAACCGGATTGTTCCTTTGTTCTGTAAAGCGCGTCCAGAGTCAGGAGTGTTAATATACATGTGCATTCTACCTCAGTGCCCCTTACAGTGAAATAGGGTGACACTCGTTAATTATGTGCTCAGGGCCACAGCCCCCACCTCTCAGAGGACTCCCTGCCTGCTAGTTGGGCATGCTTTCTTTGCAGAGCTCCTGTTGGCTGTACCAATTAAGTTCCACTTCTTCCAGTTAATAGATATTGAGTACCTATGTAGTGTCCGGTTCTGTTTGAGACACTTATATAGGTCAGTGACTGAAACAAAAAGATTACCACCCTCATAGAGTTTATAGTCTAGTGTGGTGAGATAAACAATGGCACAAAATGTAACAATACACAGTAGTAACAAATAGTAACACAATAGCACAGTGGTAACAAAATGTAAATTTTATAGTATTTTAGAGCAGCAGACCCCAACCTTTTTGGCACCAGGGACTGGTTTCATGGAAGACAGTTTTTCCACTGGTTGGGGGGATGGTTCAGGAGGTAGTGTGAGCGATGGGGAGCAATGGGGCGTGGCAGATGAAGCTTCTCTCGCTCACCCGCCACTCACCTTCTGCTGTGCACCCCGGTTCCTAACAGGCCACAGACCGGTATCGGTCCATGGCCCGGGGATTGGGAACCCCTGTTTTAGAGGATTATATGGGTGATGGAAAAAGGAAAGGAGAGCAGAGCACAGGAAATTATAGGGTGCTGGGGAAGGAGTGAAGAATGCAATTTTAAATAGGGTGGGCAGAGTGGGCCTCATTCAGAAGGTGACATCTGAGCAAAGACTTGAAGGAAGCTAAGAAGTTACCATGTAGATGTCTGGGGCAGTGGTCTGCAACTTTAGCATGCAACAGCATTACCTGGGGGGCTTGTTGAAACACAGATTGCTGGGCCCCACCTAGAGTTCTTGATTCAATACGTCTTTAACAAGGCCTGAGAATTTGCTTTTCTACAAAGTCCCCAGGTGATGCTGATGCTGCCAGCTTGAGAGCTGTGCTTTGAGAACCCCTGATTCAGGAGAACATTACTGAAAGAAGAGCTAGGTAAAAAAACATCAGGAAAAGAGTGAGCCTGGTTGTTTTAGGAAACCATGAGGAGGCAAGGATGGCTGGAAGAGTGAGCAAGGGGGAGAGCAGTAGAAAAAGAGTCAAATCGCATAAAACCCTGTGACTTTTTCTCCAAGTGACGTGGGGATCTATTGTAGAGTTTGGGGCAGATAATTGACATGATCTGACTGAGTAATAAAAAGGAATACTCTAACTGCTATGTTGAGACTACACAGTAGGCGACCACAGGTTGACACAGGAAGAAGAGGACACTGCAATAAGCCAGGTGAGAGATGATGGCTCCAACGAAGGTGGTAGCAGTGGATCTGCTGAGAAGTAGTAGAAGACAGATTCTACAAAATTCACTGACAGATTGGATGTCTAGCATTTGAGAAAGAAAGGCTCCAAGATGACTCCAAAGTCATTAGCCCAAGCAACTAGAAGAATACACTTTTCATCAATAGGGCAAGGGAAACAACTTTTGGGTGTAAAATGTTGGAGTTCAGTTGTGGACCTGCCGAGCTGGAGAGACCTCTTTTACTTTTTAGTGTAAACAGCAATTAATCATTTGTATTGTATGTACTCATCTGGAACTGGAGAGGGGCATGGAACTGGAAATAGAACAATGCATCTTTGGCATATGAATGGCTTTGAAAGTCATATGAGGTGGCTGAGATCATCACAGGAGGAAAAAAGAGCTAAGGTCTGCACTCTGGACCCTACAACATGAAGCGGTTAGAGAGAAGAGAAGGCTTACAAAGGAGATGAGAAGGACTAATCAGTAAGGAAGAAAAACAGGAGCTTGTGGCATCCCGGAAGTGAAGTGAATAAAGCAGGGCAAGGAGAAAGGCATGACAGTGTTTTCAGTGCTTTCCTCTTGGTTGAAGAAGATGAGGGCTAAGAACTCACCATTGGGTTTAGCAATGTAGAAGCTATTGGTGGTCATGACAACAGCAGTTCAGAGGAAAAGGAGGAGAGGCACTGGAGGCAGAGTGTAGCTTATTCTTTCACGGATTTTTGCTCCAAGGGGAGCTAAGGAAAAGGGGTGGGGAGTCAGTAGCTGACAAGAGAAGTGGAGAGACTTTTTCTTTCTTTTAAGATGGGAGGAATAGCGTGCTTTTATGCTGATGGGTGTGTTCCAA
Source organism: Lipotes vexillifer (assembly GCF_000442215.2). Taxonomy (NCBI): domain Eukaryota; kingdom Metazoa; phylum Chordata; class Mammalia; order Artiodactyla; family Lipotidae; genus Lipotes; species Lipotes vexillifer. The sequence continues at coordinate 1,628,288 of NW_006788075.1, forward strand.
TAGAGTAAATGAGATAGATAAGAGGAAAGAATCGTCAGCGCAAAGAGGGCAAAAAGGGTGGGATTAATTGTACCGATGGAAGGATTGATTCTAGATAGGCACGTGCATAGTTCATTTGTTTATGTGCTTGCAGATGCTGGGCAGATGTGGTTGAGAGGACTGGAAGTTCTCTTCTGATTGCTTTATTATCAGCGAAGTAAGAAGCAAAGGCATTAGCTTCCATCGGAATGGGAGAAGTGGTGTTTAGAGTTCGGGAAGAAGACGTGAATTAGTCTTCTAGGAGAATGGGACAGTGAGAAAGTACAGTGTGGTCCTGAGATGGAGTTAGGCTCTAAGTTGCATCAGAAAGTGAGACGAGGGCTTCCCTGGTGGCGCAGTGCTTGAGAGTCCGCCTGCCGATGCAGGAGACGCGGGTTCGTGCCCCGTTTCGGGAAGATCCCACATGCCGCGGAGCGGCTGGGCCCGTGAGCCATGGCCGCTGGGCCTGCGCGTCCGGAGCCTGTGCTCCGCAAATGGGAGAGGCCGCGACAGTGAGAGGCCCGCATGCTTCGCAAGGGGAGAGGCCACAACAGTGAGAGGCCAGCGTACCGCAAAAAAAAAAAAAAAAGAAAGTGAGACGAGTCAGTATGGTTGTGGTTTTTTCCAGTCATGTTCAACCTTACGGGTGGGAGTAGATGAAGAGTTATAATCAACCATGGCTGTGGTCTGCCAATAGAGTGAAGCAAAGAAGGAACACACGAGAGAGCCGAGGAGTATGCAAGGGAGTGGTTATATTTTTGGCCATGAAGATTAAGCAGGGTAGGGAGAGGAGAGAGGACAGCAAGAGGGTGTGTGAGGGACAGGGGAACAAAGTTGAATTGGAGGTCCCAGTGGGAGCAGCACATTGTTGGACTTGAGTATTAAAGAGAATGAGCCAGAAAGATTTCATCAGTATGACAACATGTTAGAGCCACTGGGGACCTGAAGGTGAGAAAAAGAATTGAATTTTATTTTTATTCTTGCTCACAATCCCTTGATGATCTCACATAAATGAAAGTCTTGAAACCTACTTATATTTAAAAAACCCATCACAGTCTTTGATAGTAGAGAATTTGGCTATTTTAGAAAATCCAGATCTTCTCATAAAACTTGGCTTTTATTAAGTCCTTCTCTTTTAATCACATATTCTCTAGTTTCATGTACTGGATCTTCTTGGAATATAGGAGACATTGTTAGCAATCTAATAAGTATCACATCACTAGCATATACATTTGCTGGTATGTTATTTTTCTGAGACTATATGGTCATTTATCTGGTTGGTAAGCACATCAGTTTTCTCAAGTCTACTTCATCTACTCATAATTAAAACAGGTATTACATAAGATTGTTTTATGTGAACGGTCAAAATGTATTCCTCAGAAAATAAGGCAGAAATTATTTTTTTCCTTATAGAATTCCATTTTTTGGTTGTTTATAATTATGCCAAGCTTTAATTTTTACTGTAAGAGCCTTAAAATTATTAGATGTTATGAAAGGAGAATCTAGAATTTAGAGTTGGGAGTTAATAAAAGGTTTCTATGATAGAAGGCAAATGGTTAATTTTTTATGCCTTATAGTGTTTTATCTATTAAAGTTCTGTTCTCTTGGACCTCGCTTTTCCCTTTATGAAAATGAATCTTTGTTATCTTCAAAGGTACAACTTGATTAGGTCTTAGAGATTTCTTAGGACAAGATTTTAGGACAAAGGATAATTTTGAGGCTGTTTTGATTTAGAGAAACCCATTCAACAGCTGGCAACAATATTTAGAAATGTTGGAGCAGCCATGGTAGTGAGACTTACCTTCAGGTTTTTAGAGATATTTCTTGATTAATCTTGATGGAATCTCTGCATCAAAATACTCTCTGATGTTTGAGAAGAAAACAAACATTCCCTTCCTGTCTACAGCATTCCATAAAAACTAGAAATATTTAGCTTAGTCATTGGACCAGGAATG
>NW_006788075.1:1630270-1659036 GCF_000442215.2 Lipotes vexillifer
GGACCAGGAATGCCTGTCTCTACTGGTATCTGAGATCCAGTGAGTTCAGTGGCCTTAGTATGTTGTATAATAATCATGAAATCAAGCTGCCTATGTATTTAGTAGATTAGTTTATTCTTTCTTTCCTTTGGTTTCTCTGAATTCTGGATTTTGGATTTCTGAAATAAAGGAATTTTATTTTGTTATCTAAGTCTTTAAGTAACTTATAAAACCCATCATTTTCAGTAATAACTTCAAAAAATGAACACGTATTTGATTACTAAATATATGTATTTGTATTTTATTTGCTTATATTTTTAAGCTATACAAACATATAGTTTAATGAAGTACCATTTGCTCCAAAGTAGTTATATTTTAACCACTGTGGACCAATCCATATATGCATGCATTTCTGCTGAAAATCTAAATGCAGACAAACTATATAACTATACTGATATTATGGTAACCTAGAAGATGATTGATTATTCCAACATATATTCTTTGTTAGATTACAGGGTCTTTGAAGACAGGATGTTATCTTTTCCATGTTTGTATTCTTCTTAGAGCTAGCACAACTCATTACGTAAGGCCCCCAATCAATCAATATTTAATACATTTATAGATGATGTGTTCTCAGAGCTTTTTAAAGAATTCTGTGAGGGAAAATCTGTAATGTTCTATTCGTGTAATGGTGAGGGCACCTGTCTTGGGGGTGTTGTCTTTTCTCAGGAAGTTGTAGTCCCAGATGTTTGACAGTTCACCCTCTGAAACATACTTACTAGATAAAATGGTTATAATTACACGGGACCTTGCTAGCTCAGATTCCAATCTATGCCTCAGTCTTAACCTTCTCCCACCCCAGCGCATTCCCCACATTGGCACCAACGGAGCATTTCAAAAACACAAATCTGATCACATTCCTTCTTAAAATTCTTCTATGTAAGAATTTTCCCATGACCTTTCGAGTGTAGGTTAGGTGGCCCTCCCTCTTCTGTACTTGTGTCTGCATGTATCAGAATGCTCATCCCTCCACCACATGTGTGGATTTATGGGTTTGAAAGTGTAATGCAGGCACTGGCTTTCAGTTTTGTATCCCTAGATCCTGTCTTTTACAGAGTAGACCCATGAATAGATATTTTCACCTGTTTATTTATACCTCAACATCATTGTTCATTAAGTAATATTTTATAAATATTTCTGGCTCCACCCTTTAAATAAATTTCCTCACTACATAAACACAATAGGATGACGTGGGCCTACAGCTCAGTTCTCAAGCTGGCCATAATAAAAATTTCTGTGAAAGTCAGACAAGAAGGCAGACTTTGTGTAATTTCAGGCATGTGCTAATTTGCATGCTTGTGGGTGCCCTGTTTTATGTAATTGTCCATAAAAATGTGGCATGGAATCTTCATTATTTTTAATATAGATAGCACATGCCATCCAAATTAAAAATTTTAAGCAAATCTACTTTTTCCTCCTGTATATTAATTAGTCACTTTAAGAATTTTTGATATTATAGCTTTTGTCCTTAGGTGGGGCTGTTAAAGTTAAGTAAGTGTGAATATCTGTCAAATACAGTTCTTGCAAGAGTGCATGTACATTTTATATATTGTGAGAAAGGCATAATTAATAGCAAATTAGGATAATGAAAGTAATATACACCAGATGTAGAGAAGACCTTGTGGAAAATTAGTATGAATTAGATAACATGTGATGTGGTCAAAGCAAGCTTGTTGAGAAGAATTAAAGCAGTGGACATGTGGAGGGACAGTCAGTGGCTGTCTAGCTCCTACACCTAGGGAATAATTTAATCAAGTTTGCTATTGTAATACACAGGGCTTCATGCTGTTCCATTTTCACAAGTTGATAACGTGGGATTTGGACCTTGATTTGCAGCATTCCTATTATGGTCAAGGTTTCGAGTTGAGATGATTACTTACCAAGTAATCTAATAAAAACATCTCCATGTGTGAGAATGGAAAAGCCATGAGAGATCTTGAGTACTCTGAGTCATGCTACACATCTTCCAGTTACCACTTAATTAATACAAGTCTAATAGTTGTATTAGTAGAAAACGTAGCTCATTTTCTATTTAGTGTTCACTGGTTGGCAATAGACTAATTTTCTTTTTTCTTATTCCTTCCAAATAGTCACCAGAATTTATTATAAGAAATTGAACTTCTGTTAATTCCTTGGTTGGCTTATATAGCTACATTTTGCAGTAATGTACACATAATAATGATAATATTTTACATCTATTGAGACCTTAATATGTACCAGGCATTGTACTGTTTTACATACATTATGTCATTGAATCCTCACAATAAAGTATAGGTGTCATAATCATCATTTTCATTATCATTATTACCAACCATTTTCAGATGAGGTATTTGTTCCATAGACAGATTATGTAATTTGCCCAAGGTTACATATAGATAACAAGTGAAGGACCTGAGGTTTGAACCCCAGCACTCTACCTTCAGACCACTTGCTTTTAACCAATTTATATATATATATATATATATATATATATTTATATAATTTATATATAATGTTGTAAATGATGAGGAGAAACAATTACATCCTTTTTTATAATTACATAGAAGACATAGAATAGGTGTAGTCTTATGTGAAATGTCATCTTTATTAACTTCATTGATTTTTATCAGAAGTTACTATAGGCATAAATTGCATAGCAGTAATCTGTATGATAGGTATTGTTTTCTATTCAGTAGGGATTGTTAATTTATGAGCTTTGGAAATCTGCTTTTAGGCAGAAATGTTTAAGCTATATTCCAACTCTGAATTGTCTAGATAAATAGAAATCCACTGACATTATTCAGTAGGAGGTCTGTCAATTACAGTGTCATGGATCTACTAAGGAACTCACTAAGTGTAAATATAAACCTCATAAATATAAAGCTCAATTATGGTTAAAATTAATATGTCTAGTCCCAATGAAAACACTTGAGTTTCTTTAGTGGGACTTTGATGAGTCTATTTTTTTTTAAATCAGAAGAAATGTAAATTGAAACAGGCATATGAAACGTAGAGTCAAGCCAAGCTTTACATTTAAATTGTTAGTGTGAAAGATGAAGTGTGTGACCAGTTCTTTGAATATCTTCTGAGTATAGTAACAATTATAATACCAAGAAAAAGAAAAAGAAAAACTGCATAGTTCCTGTGTAGGTGGACTGTATCTGCTGATTGTGAGCTTCTCTCTCAAATCCTGAGATAATACCTACTTTTAATTTTTGTTGTGCATAAGCTGCTTGTTCTATAGATTTGCCATCAACATGTCTTATTTCATGCAGTTTAAATTGTCAACTGAATTCTGTTATAAATCCTCATGGATTACTTTATAGTGGAATCTTATTTGCCCATCCTCTTAGATAGGGAGAAAAATAAATGAGTCTGCTTTGTTCAGTATATTTTGAAAATCTCATATCTGTCTAGGCAGGGCTGCTCTGAGAAGCGCTTTCTAAGAGGTGCTATGTTTTTTATCTTACTTGACGTCCATATTTTTTTTTTCACAGACTTGGGATTCTAGAACACCTTTACTCTTTAGGGAAGTGTTTTCTTAATTGAATGCCAAACTACTTCAAAGTTATTTTCTTGTCAGTTATTTTAGTGTTTGTGCATGTTTATGTTAGCAAATAATTTTGATAGTAATGTTGTGTGTTCCCATTTAATGAAGGGGCTATTGAATAATCGAATGAAAAGATGAAATAAATTTTAAGTTCATGGGAAAATGTTTTTAAAAGAGAGAAAAATAATGCCTGCATGTAGAAATAAAGATTAAAATATATGAATTGACAACCAGTGTAATAAACTCAAGAGTCATTTCTTGGGGGGCAGAAGACAATACATTTTAAAAACCTAATCACTCAAAGACTTTTCGACTACATATAAAGAAGATTAAGGGGGCTTCCCTGGTGGCGCAGTGGTTGAGAATCTGCCTGCCAATGCAGACGACACAGGTTCAAGCCCTGGTCTGGGAAGATCCCACATGCCATGGAGCAACTGGGCCCGTGAGCCACAATTACTGAGCCTGCGCATCTGGAGCCTGTGCTCCGCAACAACAGAGGCCGCAATAGTGAGACGCCTGCGCACCGCGATGAAGAGTGACCCCCACTTGCCACAACTAGAGAAAGCCCATGCACAGAAATGAAGACCCAACACAGCCATAAATAAATAAATAAATAAATACATTGTGTATTATTTAAAAAAAAAAAAAAAAAAAAATCCTCACCCAAAGCCCCTTTTCCCAAAAACTTTAAAAAAAAAAAAAAAAAAAAAAGGAAGATTAAGAATGATAAATGCTGTGTAAAAAATTAGTAAGATATTAAACTTAAAAGAGTGTTATACAGAGCAGAATGGATTCCAAATGGGTTACAATTCCTGTATCATTGATAAATAAATCCAAGAACTCTTTCTTGGTAAAGTGTGAAAGCACAATAAATGTAGAAAAACTGTAACAACTAATAAGGAAATTGTATGCATAGAAAATAGCATTGAAGAAAATATGCCAAAATGTAGACCTCCATAACTATTATTGGATAGTTATGGTTTTTCATTTTTAATACCTTTTGTCTTTTTCCTAATAAACGTGATTGCTTTTGTAATGTGTGAAAATAGTTCAATTTTTTAACAATTTAGCTTAAAAGGTAAGAATTTTCTTTGACTTCCATATATTGTGTTTGACCTTATGCAGGAAAGGAGGGACTTCATATATATTTTTTATTTAGATGCTTATTTTTGTTATTAATTCATATGGTTTTCCATTTCTTTAGAAAGATGTACGGGACATCCTCACCCCAATTCAGATTGAAGCCGCTTACCACCTGGGGCATCATGTCATCAGTAAACGAAGTACAGAGGAATTCCCACCACTTCAGCCAATTCTTCAGCAGAAGAAAGAAAAAGACATCATTGCAAAAACAGTAGGAATTTTTTCCTTTATTTGAAACATCATGTGACATATAACTGAAGAAATTTTTTTGAAATAGTACATAGTTCTGAGGAAATGAACTCTCTGAATTTTTTAAAAATTTTAATGAATGTTTTTATAAAAAAGATTTATGGTATGTCTTGTTTTCCATTTTTCTTTATTTTTTATATTCCCTTTAGGATATTGAACTGAATACTTTTAAATATGCATTTAGTCATAACAGTGGTTTCCCATATACATAAAATGTTAATTTTCTCTCCTTGATGCCTTGCCAGTGAAGAAAATATATTTCCAGAGAGCACTCCTAATGGAAGTGAGTTGCATTCATGAGTTATTCAGCATCGTCATGTGTGTTCAGCTTATCTTTCTCATTTTCTGTCTCCTTTTTCAGTTTGTCTCCCTCTCACTCCCCCTACCCACAGATTCACTCATGTCTTGTTAGTCAGATTTTACTCATTCATAAACGTGTATCTATGTTACACAACAGTTTCTCTTTTTAACTTAACTGTATGTGCATTTTGAGATGGATCCTGCATTCTAAACAGTGAACTGCTTTTTAAACTGTATCCCTGAAGTGATGAAAGAGAAAAACCTACAACCAAGATTACTCTACCCAGCAAGGATCTCATTCAGATTCGATGGAAAAATTAAAAACTTCACACACAAGCAAAAGCTAAGAGAATTCAGTGCCACCAAACCAGCTTTACAGCAAATGCTAAAGGAACTTCTCTAGGCAGGAAACACAACAGAAGGAAAAGACCTACAAACACAAACCCAGAACAATTAAGAAAATGGTAATAGGAACATACATATCAATAATTACCTTAAATGTAAATGGATTAAATGCTCCAACCAAAAGACAGAGACTGGCTGAATGGATACAAAAAAAAGCCCCATATACATGCTGTCTACAAGAGACCCACTTCAGACCTAGGGACACATACAGACTGAAAGTGAGGGGATGGAAAAAGATACTCCATGCAAATGGAAATCAAAAGAAAGCTGGAGTAGCAATTCTCATATCAGGCAAAATAGACTATAAAATAAAGACTATTACAAGAGACAAAGAAGGACACTACACAATGATCAAGTGATCAATCCAAGAAGATATAACAATTGTAAATATTTATGCAGCCAACATAGGAGCACCTCAATACATAAGGCAAATGCTAACAGCCATAAAAGGGGAAATTGACAGTAACACAATCATAGTAGGGGACTTTAACACACCCCTTTCACTAATGGACAGATCATCCAAAATGAAAATAAATGAGAAAACACAAGCTTTAAATGATACATTAAACAAGATGGACTTAATTGATATTTATAGGACATTCCATCCAAAAACAACAGAATACAGTTTCTTCTCAAGTGCTCGTGGAACATTCTCCAGGATAGATCACATCTTGGGTCACAAATCAAGCCTTGGTAAATTTAAGGAAATTGAAATCGTATCAAGTATATTTTCCGACCACAATGCTATGAGACTAGATATCAATTACAGGAAAAAATCTGTAAAAAATACAAACACATGGAGGCTAAACAATACACTGCTTAATAATCAAGAGATCACTGAAGAAATCAAAGAGGAAATCAAAAAATACCTAGAAGCAAATGACAATGAAAACATGAAGACCCAAAACCTATGGGATGCAACAAAAGCAATTCTAAGAGGGAAGTTTATAGCAATACAGAATCCTACCTCAAGAAACAAGAAACATCTCAAATAACCAACCTAACCTTACACCTAAAGCAATTAGAGAAAGAAGAAGAAAAAAAACCAAGGTCAGCAGAAGGAAAGAAATCATAAAGATCAGATCAGAAATAAATGAAAAAGAAATGAAGGAAACAGTAGCAAAGATCAATAAAACTAAAAGCTGGTTCTTTGAGAACATAAGCAAAATTGATAAATCACTAGCCAGACTCATCAAGAAAAAAAGGGAGAAGACTCAGATCAATAGAATTAGAAATGAAAAAGGAGAAGTAACAACTGACACTGCAAAAGTACAAAAGATCATGAGAAATTACTACAGGCAACTGTATGCCAATAAAATGGACAACCTGGAAGAAATGGACAAATTCTTAGAAAAGCAGAACCTTCTGAGACTGACCCAGGAAGAAATAGAAAATATAAACAGACCAATCACAAGCACTGAAATGGAGACTCTGATTAAAAATCTTGCAACAAACAAAAGCCCGGGATCAGATGGCTTCACAGGCAAATTCTATCAAATATCTATAGAAGAGCTAACACCTATACTTCTCAAACTCTTCCAAAATATAGCAGAGGAAGGAACACTCCCAAACTCATTCTGTGAGGCCACCCTGATACCAAAACCAGACAAAGATGTCACAGAGAAGGAAAACTATAGGCAATATCACTGATGAACATAGATGCAAAAAACCTCAACAAAATCCAATGGCACATTAAAAGGATCATACAGCATGATCAAATGGGGTTTATTCCAGGAATGCAAGGATTCTTCAATATACGCAAATCAATCAGTGTGATAAACCATATTAACAAATTGAAGGAGAAAAACCATATGATCATCTCAATAGATGGAGAGAAAGCTTTCGACAAAATTCAACACCCATTTAAGATAAAAACCCTCCAGAAAGTAGGCATAGAGAGAACTTACCTCAACATAATAAAGACCATATATGACAAACCCACAGCCAACATCATCCTCAATGGTGAAAAACTGAAACCATTTCCACTAAGATCAGGAGCAAGACAAGGGTGCCCACTCTCAACACTGTTATTCAACATAGTTTTGGAAGTTTAGCCACAGCAATCAGAGAAGAAAAAGAAATTAAAGGAATCCAAATCAGAAAAGAAGATGCAAAACTGTCACTTTTTGCAGATGACATGATACTATACATAGAGAATCCTAAAGGTGCTACCAGAAAACTACTAGAGCTAATCAATGAACTTGGTAAAGTAGCAGGATACAAAATTAATGCACAGAAATCTCTTGCATTCCTGTACAGTAATGATGAAAAATCTGAAAGAGAAATTAAGGAAATACTCACATTTACCATTGCAACAGAAGAATAAAACACCTAGGAGTAAACCTACCTAAGGAGACAAAAGACCTGTATGCAGAAAACTATAAGACACTGATGAAAGAAATTAAAGATGATACAAACAGATAGAGAGATATACCATGTTCTTGGATTGGAAGAATCAACATTGTGAAAATGACTCTACTACCCAAAGCAATCTACAGATTCAATACAATCCCTATCAAACTACCACTGGCATTTTTCACAGAACTAGAACAAAAAATTTCACAATTTGTATGCAAACACCAAAGACCCTGAATAGCCAAAGCAATCTTGAGAAAGAAAAACGGAGCTGTAGGAATCAGGCTCCCAGACTTCAGACTATACTACAAAGCTACAGCAATCAGGACAGTATGGTACTGGCGCAAAAAACAGAAATATAGATAAATGGAACAGGATAGAAGGCCCAGAGGTCAACCCACGCTCATATGGTCACCTTATTTTTTATAAAGGAGGCAAGAATATACAATGGAGAAAAGACAGCCTCTTCAATAAGTGGTGCTGGGAAAACTGGACAGCTACATGTAAAAGAATGAAATTAGAACACTCCCTAGCACCATACGCAAAAATAAACTCAAAATGGATTAAAGACCTAAATGTAAGGCCAGATACTCTCAAACTCCTAGAGGAAAACATAGGCAGAACACTCTGTGACATAAATCACAGCAAGATCCTTTTTGTCCCACCTCCTAGAGAAGTGGAAATAAAAACAAAAATAAACAAATGAGACCTAATGAAACTGCAAAGCTTTTTCACAGCAAAGGAAACCATAAGCAAGACCTAAACACACCCCTCAGTATGGGAGAAAATATTTGCAAATGAAGCAACTGACAAAGGATTCATCTCCAAAATTTACAAGCAGCTCATGCAGCTCAATATCAAAAAAGGAAACAACCCAATCCAAGAATGGGCAGAAGACCTAAATAGACATTTCTCCAAAGAAGATATACAGTTTGCCAACAAACACATGAACGAATGCTCAACATCACTAATCATTAGAGAAATGCAAATCGAAACCACAATTAGGTATCACCTCACACCAGTCAGAATGGCCATCATCAAAAAATCTAGAAACAGGGCTTCCCTGGTGGCGCAGTGCTTGAGGGTCCGCCTGCACAACCCAATCCAAAAATGGGCAGAAGACCTAAATAGACATTTCCCCAAAGAAAGAATGCTCAACATCATTAATCATTAGAGAAATGCAAATCAAAACTACAGTGAGATATCATCTAACACCAGTCAGTATGGCAAAAAAAAAAAAATCTAGAAACAATAAATGCTGAAGAGGGTGTGGAGAAAAGGGAACCCTCCTGCACTGTTGGTGGGAATGTAAATTGATACAGCCACTATGGAGAACAGTATGGAGGTTCCTTAAAAAACTAAAAATAGAACTAGCATACAACCCAGCAATCCCGCCACTGGGCCTATACCCTGAGAAAACTATAATTCAAAAAGAGTCATGTACCACAATGTTCATTGCAGCTCTATTTACAATAGCCAGGACATGGAAGCAACCTAAGTGTCCATCGACAGATGAATGGATAAAGAGGATGTGGCACATTTATACAATGGAATATTACTCAGCCATAAAAAGAAACAAAACTGAGTTATTTTGTAGTGAGGGGAATGGACCTAGAGTCTGTCAGATAGAGTGAAGTAATTCAGAAAGAGAAAAACAAATACCATATGCTAACACATATATATGGAATCTAAAAAAAAAGAAAAGTTATGAAGAACCTAGGGGCAGGGCAGGAATAAAGATGCAGACGTAGAGACTGGACTTGAGGATACAGGGGAGGAGAAGGGTAAGCTGAGACGAAGTGAGAGAGTGGCATGGACATATGTACAACTACCAAACGTAAAATAGCTAGCTAGTGGGATGCAGCCGCATAGCACAGGGAGATCAGCTCAGTGCTTTGTGACCACCTAGAGGGGTGGGATAGGGAGGGTGGGAGGGAGGGAGATGCAAGAGGGAAGAGATATGGGGACATATGTATATGTATAATTGATTTACTTTGTTATAAAGCAGAAACTGACACACGATTGTAAAGCAATTATACTCCAATAAAGATGTTTAAAAAAAATTTTAAATAAATAAAATGTATCCCAGAATATATCAGTTTCACTCACTGTGTGTTTATTCCCAGGAGTCCAGTTGTTCAGACTTTTACTGTCCAACAACACAAAGAGTCAACAGGATGTTTGGGGCCATGGTTAAAGCATTCATTAAAACATTCAGTAATGGCACACAGAATGCAAAAGATGAAAGGGACATTTAAAGGTCTAGTTCATATGCTGTCCAGATAAAATTGCCCCTAAGTCGCTTTAACATATTTGAGCTTACAGTCAGCCCTGTCTGGTCTACAATACTAGATCAAGTGAAGATAATAAATTAAGAGCACAGTCTTTCTATAGCCTTGTATGAAAATATTTATGGAAGTCGGTTTTTTTCACTCTTCTGTTGAACTTCAGTTTTCAATATCAACTACTTTTAAATGTCTTTAATAATGAACATCTCAATATTGTAAAGTACATAAGCCCAAACCTTAGCAATTTGTAGTTATATTAGAATGAGCTACAAATGAGCTACATTTTGATTCTTCAAGCCACCTGCTTTACGAATAAGAGAAGTAGAAAAAAATTAATAATATAGAGAACGGTTTACACTTTCCCGCTGCTCCCGCTGGTATAGGCAGTCTCTGTTCTGACATGCCATTTGACAACACTCTACCCACTTCACATTTCATGTGCCTGGCTCCTTCTCTGACTTTCTAGATTTCTTTCTTTTCTGCATCTCTCCCTCTCTCACCTGTTCCTCTCAGTTTCCTTTCTTTTTGTATCTCTCTATTTTTCCTTTGTCCCGCTTATACCTCAGGGCTTCCTGTGTACCTTGCAGTATCTCTGGGTACTATTAAAATACTCAGAATTAAATAAATTCTGGAACCTGTTGATAAACTATCATTTATTTTTATTCACTGTATCCTCAAAGTAAAATTTCTAAATTTTATTATTTTCATCCAATATAAAATCACTGTTCTGCCATCTGTGAAAATTAAGTGTCATGCGTATGCATAATAGGCAGGATCAAACGGCAGCACCAGAAAATTGAGAGGGACTCAACGAAGAAAATCTTGGCAGCACAGGTTCTAAACATTTACAGAGGTTACTACCACAGTCTGATTAAACTTCTTTTTATACAACTATTATGAAAGAAAGAAATTATTTCTTTCGCTTAACACACTTAGGCTTTATATTTACCTGTTGAAAGAACATGGTTCCTTTAGCCCTGGAATTGTCATCTGAACCTACTGATACTCAAATTGAACTCTTCAAAAGGTATAAAGGAGTTATCAATTTGCTGTATTAATTTTATTTTTTCATGTGTCATAGATATTTTATCCTTTAAAAAACATAGAAATATACCTACTGATTTGAACTAAGATAAAAAATACTGTCATATTTTATTTCCAGATAAACTTTGCAAGATTTTGTGCCCATGAAAACTGTTCTGCTGATTTACAGGTTTCTGCAAAAATTGGATTTTTGAGGTAAGTGTAGTTGGCTCTCTGCTTACTTATCAGGATGGGGTAATTGGTGTGTGCATGTGGGTTCTAAAGAGTAAAGGACTAAGAACTAATCCTTGGGGGTTAGCAGCATTTAAAGACCTGGAAAAGAACAGCAGTCTCATTCTGCTGAAAGAGACTAAATGTTCTATACAGCAGTCACATAAGTATACACTCAAAGATTACCAGTTTTCAAAAGAATGAGAATGTGTGAGCCCCCTGGTTTTATCAAGCATGATTTTAACCTTTCACTGATAACTCGAAAGATATTTCAGGATTTAAATGTGCTTTGGGTTATTGTTATCATAATTGTAGTTATTTTTCAGACATCTGTAAGTGCCTGTTAAGAGAGTTTTGGTTCAAAATGAGCTAACCTTTACTACATAATGCTTAGTATTTTATCATCCCAAAACTGGTTACATAATTCAGATTGATGTACAAAACAAAGATATCCCTAAATATATATGTGACCCATTTGAAAGGGAATAAATCATCTTTGTCTTCTAAATTCATAGAAGGGAAACAGGAAAAAGAAAATACATGTCAATGTGCTTAGAATAGTGCACACAGTGCAAACTGGATAAATATTGATTGCTGTCATTATTTATGTTGGGAAATAAACCATTGTAATTCTGTATCATGTCTATATCCCCTCTGTTGAAATCGTTCTGCATGTCAGAGGGAGGATGTGAAAATGAGGACCAGAGAGAGAGAATCCACACCTCAGGTTAAGAGCTGGTTGTGTATGGAAAGTGAAAGGGGGCAAGGAGGCATCACTGACAGGGCAGGAATGTGGGAGACTGTTTGGGGGAGGTAGGGATATAGAGGAAGCAGGTTTAAATTGGGGTGTGTTGAATTTGATGAGACTTCTATATGTAGCTCTGCAGTGGACAGTCTAGTTCAGGATTATGTTTGGAGGTCCTCTTCACATTAGTTATGAGAATGCCTGCGATGGGAATGTGAATTTCACCAAGAACTAAGGATCAAATCTTGAGAGGGGTGGGTAAATTTTATGTAAAGAGCTTAAAAAGAATAAGGACTTAACTCCAGGAGACTGAAAAAGTATCTTCATCGAACTAAGAGAAAAACCACCTCCACGGTGAAATAGCCAATGGAGAATGTTAAAAGAGGGACCTAATACTGTGATTTTGTAGCAATCAGAGAGCATAATGACTGAGGAAAGGTCATGGAAGTTGGCACTTAAAATGTGACTGGTGGGGGGAGAAAAAGGATGTCGCTGGCAAATTTTAACAGAAATTTCTGTGCAGTCATAGCTAAATGGCAGCATCAGTGATTAACGGAAGGAGAATTTATTAGGAACAAGTAGGTTCAACTGAATTTTTATGTATTTATCAAATGTTATTTAATTATGGGAAGATGTAAACAAGTGTGAGGATCAAAGGCAGGGAAAAGAATAAATTGAACAAAGAAATAGTCTGCTTAAATCCAGGGGACACTTCAGATATTACTTGAACTGTCCTGTGAAGAATTTGACAGCTGTTCATTTCCTTTTTGTCAATGTCTTTTGCTTTAATTTCCCGGATGCCATACTACTCCCAATCTCCTTTTACTTCTCTAGCCCCTCCTTCTCACTTGTGTTTGGAGGACCACTGAATTTGCCTCTTTTGGCTCCCTTAATAGCCCTCTCTCACTCCTTCTCACGCTCCCATATTTTCCCTGGATAATCTTGCCCACAACCATAACCTCACCTGGTCTGCCTCCACTGCTGATGCCCAAATCAGTGTCTCTGAGTTCCACACCCACCCATCCAGCTGGCTATCAGACATACAGTCTTGGGTGCCCAGTCACTATCCACCAGTGACACAACCATTAGTTAGTTACCAAAGCCAACAACCTGGAGCTCAACCTGCATTCTTTTCTCTCTCTTATCCCTGACATCAAATAAATTACCAAGTCCTATAATACTACCACCCAGATGTGTTTTTTATCCATCATACTTCTCCATCTCTACTACTGTTGCTCCAAATCAGGCACTCAATATCCTACCTGAATCGCTGAGCTTTACCACTGTCTGGGCTACTGGCCTCTGATTTTACATTATTCAAATTCCTCTACCAAGATGTTTCCAGAGTGACCTTTCTAACTTACACTTTTGATAGCAAGGCTTCAGTAGCTCATTAACATCTAAAGTCCTTAGTGCACTTCCTCAGCAATTCCACAGGACTTTTTTCCATTGATTGCAGAATAGTTGTAGGGCCGTGCCATGCTCTCCTGAGCCTCTGTATCTTTTCACTTTGACTTATCTATCTGATTAATGCTTATTTATCTTACAAATCTCAGCTGTTTTCTAGGTAAAGCCCCCCCACCCCCCACTTGGTCTCCAGCTACATAAACCTGGTCCTGCTGTGGCCCTGGTCCCATTGCACCTGTGTTCAGAACTATTGTTGTCTGTCTCCACACTATTCTGTACACTGCTTTAAGGTGGGTTCCCGTCTTTTCATCTTTGCATTCCCAGTATGTAACACAGTGCCTGGAACACTGTAGGTGACAAGTGGATGTTTGCTGAGGATGGAACAGGGTCCTAAAGGAAACAGCATGTACCTGGGATCAGACTCAGGTAGAAGGGTTAGCCTTAGAAAGAAGTTAAGATTCCCCTTATCTTGAGCTAAGAAGCTATGAATAAATGCTGACATTGATTAAGAAATTTTAATGTGGAAGGGAGGGAAATATAGAGAACTAATGGATGGCCAGAATAAAAAATGAGTTTGTATATGGAAGGTGAGGGCTCTGAGGTTGGGTTTGGGACCTTGTGAAGGGAATGGGAAAAGATTCAAAATAGCTGTTACGATAAATGGGATAGGGAATCAACCAGGAATGAGTAAAAAGGTTGACAAACAGCACTGAGTACCCTGCTGGGGTGGGATCACATATGGCAGAGAATAAATTAATTCTTTTCACCTAGGCAATGCCAGGATAGCCTTGAGCATCCACAGTTGAGGGCCAAGAAGCCCTAACCTATTTGATAGATAATTGGACTTTATACTTAAATTATCCAGATTGGCTGCTTAGATAGGCCAAAAACAGCAACCGCTAACTGCTTTGTAATCCAGCATGTAATTGTGGTGCCTTTGTTGAATTATTAGATGAATAATTTATAACCTTCCCATTCACATATTTATTTTCTTTCTAAAATGCTTAGTCTTCCTGGTGCTTTTGCTCTCATGGGCCTTTGATAAGAAGAAGTATTTTGTGTGGGAAAGATTACCTAAGCTACAAATAAGTGGTGTTTTCATCTTCTCAAATCAGACACTTCCATGGTTACCTTGTCAATCTTTTACTGCTGTCCCTCTGGCCTGTGAAAAAAATGAGATGTTGAAATTTATATGGAAATATTACTGAGAATGCTTATTTCCTGAAGAATGAAAATAATATTTTACTGAATTAAGGTATTAAATCATTAATGTAATTGAATTATCAGTTTTTCTTTATTACGTATCTCTCATGAGAAATTACATTACCTACATTGCATTTTTAATTTGAAGTGATAATGTTTCCTGTAGTCGAAATATCAAGTCCATTATGATTTTATATGGCAGCCAACAGAAGGTAAGGCAGTTTTTCTCAAGGTGTGGTCTTTGAGTCACCTTCATGAGAATCACCTGGGATGCTTGGTAGAAATGCAGGCTCCTAGGCCCCTGACCATTCCAAATCAGAATCCATGGGGACCAGGCCAGAGATGTTCATTATTAAGAAGGCTGTCAGGGCTTCCCTGGTGGCGCAGTGGTTGAGAGTCCGCCTGCTGATGCAGGGGACACGGGTTCGTGCCCCGGTCCGGGAAGATCCCACGTGCCGCGGAGCGGCTGGGCCCGTGAGCCATGGCCGCTGAGCCTGCGCGTCCTGAGCCTGTGCTCCGCAACGGGAGAGGCCACGGCAGTGAGAGGCCCGAGTACCACCAAAAAAAAAAAAGAAGGTTCTCAGTGGTTCTTATCAAGCTGAAATCTGAGAACCAGTGTTGTGGTGGTTTAGAGTTTAGATTTGAGGTCAGGCTAACCTGGTTCAAGTCTATCTACCATTTACTAGCTGAATGACCTTTTCGGAGAAGCCTTTCAACCTCTGTAAACTCCCTTCCTCATTGGCAAGAAGGTGAAATAGTACTCTGTAAGATTGTTTTAAAAATAAAATGCAATAATGCAGGCCAGTGCATTGCATAGCACAAAGCCTGGTACATATGAAGATTTGAGAAAAGTTGTTATTTTTGATAAATTATGGTTGGAATAGTTATAGACCACGATAAAAATGTTTTCATTTGGATAAAAGAATTAAATATTGCCAGTGAATTCTAAACATTTTCTGCACGTGTACTGGTTATTTGTCCAGAGTTTATTGTTTCTTTATGTCCCGAGATAGCTGCTGACTGTGCCTGGGTCAGTTGTTTTCAGTTCTGTGAAGTTTGTAGTGGCCTAAAGGCCAGTGTAAAATATAAGCCCCACATGTTTTGCATCAGTTAGGAAGATTACAGGCTATTTCCATTACGTAAATAACTTATTTGAAGAGTTTTCAAATGAAAACCCTTTGAATTAATTTTTAGGCCCACAGGTGAAGGGTTCTGACAAACTACTTTGCATTTTAATAAGTGATACTCTCTCAGAGAACAATCTGCCTCTCCCTCAAAGGAGTCCTCTCTGCCTTCTCGGTCGTGGTAGGCAAATTGCAACCATATGTTCTATGCCTTCTCCCGACTGTAACTCCGCTGGCACTAATGGTATTTCTGTGTCTCAGAGCTACATACCTGCTTCAGGTATGATGAGTTTCTGATGACTGCACTAATAGACTGCCGACAGCAAACTAAATAGTGTTGATGCACTCCATCTCATGTTTTCGTTAAGTTGAGGCTTCCTCCTGAATCTCTAAATTCTCAGGACAGTAAACCACGTTGAAATGGACTTACAGTGCGAAATGAAAATGAACTA
The DNA here is from genome assembly GCF_000442215.2 of Lipotes vexillifer. Taxonomy (NCBI): domain Eukaryota; kingdom Metazoa; phylum Chordata; class Mammalia; order Artiodactyla; family Lipotidae; genus Lipotes; species Lipotes vexillifer. Next base: position 1,646,764 of record NW_006788075.1, read on the forward strand.
ATATGACTTTATCTAAAAGATTACAAATAGAACAGCAGGTATTAACCATCACCTAGGTAATTTAAAATCGAGTCTTTCACAGAGATGACTGATCTAAATGACACTACTTTCTGTGCCTCCGTCATGCTTCCAGGGTAAGTGATGGAGGCTTTTCCTGAACAGAAGTGCTTTCATATCAGTGAGGAATGCTTTTAACTGTGAGTAACAGAGTACGGGACTAATAGTAACTTAAACAAAGGTGTTTTAATTATTTTGCATAATAAGCAGTCTGGCGAAGGTGGTTGCAGGTTTAGTGAGAAGCTACCAAAATCTGGGCCTTCATGGTTCATGGTTATCTTTCCAGTTCTCTTGGCTTTTCCCTTGTGGCTGCTGGGGCACCAAGGTTCCCAGTAAACAGAAAGGGGCAGGAGCAAAATTCTGTGTCCTCTTGAGGCTGCCTTTCAAGGAAGGGAAGTGTCTGAGCAGATGCCTTATTCTGATTAACCAGAGTGGTGTCGCATGCTGCCCCCGAATCTATCCTGGTTGAAAGAGGATGGAGTCGTCACGATCATAGTAGATCAATCACTCCCTAAAGCTGAGGTGGGGGCTTAGCTTCTGCAGTATCAAGGGGATACTGCCGACTGCCTGGCTAATCCAGGGTTCTGTTAGCAGCTAAGAAGGGAACTCACTGTTGGGTAGACAGTGAGCGGTGTGTAACCGCACCGTGCTGTTACCCCAAAAAGAGTGAGTGTAACAAAACTGTCCATTTTTAAAATGCAGATAGTAGGAATATATGCCTCACTGATGTCACAGAGTTTGCGGAAGAGGAATCGTATGCTTCATACACTAAACATTCTAATTCCTAGTTCTATCTTCCAATCCATGTTCTTCTGCTATTCTCCTTGGGATCTTAGTGAATTTGTCTATTCAGTAAAATCTTCTTAAATGTCAGGTATCCGATATTGCCCAGTAGATGAGAATTTTCCACTATTTTATTTTTTTCCCCGAAGTCAGTAATAAAGAAAAAAAGAGGACAAAATTTTATTTGGGCCTGAGGCCACTTTGCCGCAGGCTAATTTTTTTGTCAAATAAATGCCTCGTATTACCTTGACCTGGGTACATATCAATTTCTGTTATATTTTGTTTTAGCATCTTGATTAAAAACATGTTAGCTATGAAGCAGTCATTCATCTTATCAAGGCAAAATGCATTAATTATATGAAGACTTAGGGAGCATTTCTCACAAAATAGAACAGTAGCGTTCATTCAGGAAAAACATAGAGCCTGGTGCTGAAATACATCATTTTTCTGTTTTTCCTTTCACTTATTAAGTTATGATTCTGTATGTACACAGTGTCTTGATTTGTTTAAATTACATGGATTCTAGGCTGCTTTGTAAATTTCAAGTCTGCATTATGCATGTTTTAATAAAGAATGAACTGCGATTCCCGGGGAAAGCTCTGGTTCGGCCTTGTCACACTTCCAGATGTGCACCTGGTCCTTTATTATGTCTCATGTAAAAAGCTAGTGGGTATCTTTCTGACAGCACCTTGTTAATGAATCAAGATACAGTAAGATGTATACATATGTATATATACACACACACACATAAAGAGTAGAATTGTAATTATGGTAATGTGGCAAAATTGCTTAAAAATGGAAAATAGACCAGCAGCCTCGATGTTGAAATGTGAATACTGTGTTTCTCTTTCATTTGCTGTTGTCTTGGAACCTAGCTGTTTATGCAGTGCTTTCACCTTCTGTTGCTTGTCTAAGTGCCAACTTCTTTCCCAAAGGTGTTCAGTGACTAATGCTTTGGTTACAAGCCAGAATATTTTATAAATGTCTATTTATAGGCAGCTCTTCTGCAAGTCTTAATTAAACTTTAATGTCAAGCTGAAGTTTACTTTTAGAACCTCTTAGTTTCCTTTAGTTGTAACATGGTTCTAGAGAAGTAGAGGGGATGTGGGACAGCCATGTTCCCGCACGTCTTCACTCTGCCCTTTATCACAGGGCCACCAAGCAGATGCGTGCTTGTGTAACACAAAGGTTTACAACACAAAAATGAGTCAGTCACAGCCATCCTCTCGAACACTGGGAGGAATAGCCCATTAAGACTGAGTCAGATTCTTCCACCCTGAAATGATAGCCATGATTCAGACGAGTTACTGCCTTGTTACTTATTATACATCCTTCCAGAAATATCCAGCTTCTCAAAGCCAGGGATCAGAGCTAGAAATGCTATACATAGGGACATTTTCTTCATTCCTTTCTCCTCAGTGTCTTTAGTACCAGACAAGGAATTATGAGGTCTGGGGGGTCGTTTCCTCTAAGGCAGCATCGGGTGCCATCTGAAATAATGAAGCTTCTGTTATTGTCAGAATAATACAGGTTTTAAATATAGTAATATGATGTGGTATGCTTATTTTGAAACTAATTATGCTCCTCAGTCAGATTGCCCAATGGCAGAGCCAGCAAACTTTTTACTTGAAGGGACAGACTGTAAATATTTTAGGCTTTGTGGGACAGAGATGTCGCAACTGCTCAACTCCGCTGTCATAGTGCAAAAGTGGCCACAGACAAAAGAGCATGGCTGTGTTCCAATAAACCTTTATTTACAAGACCAGGCAGCAGTCCCAATTTGGCCTTCAGGCAGCAGTTTTTGAACCCCTACTCTCTGGTATGCTTTCTTTTCTATGATAATCCTGTAGGACATTTTTATTTTTTATTATTTAAATATAGTTCCTTATAGTAATGTAATGTAATTTGTTAGTAAAATGTAATTTGTAAATGTAAAATGTAATTTGTTAGTAAAATTTAAGCTGGTTGCCAAAATTAGCCAGATTTAGAGGGTTTTTTTCAGGAATTAGTCCTGGGTTAATAAACCATAAGGGCCTGCTCATAGATAGACAGACTGACTGATACAACAGAATTATGTATGTATGTTTACTGAAAAACTATAAAGGCTCCAAACTGTAATTGCCAAAATTCCCAATGATAGTTGAAAGGATAAATAAAATGTGGCATATTTACAAAAATTAGTATACACACCAATGAGAAGAAATGATTTACAACTCCATGCATCAATATAGATTAAACTTAAAAACAAAATTTTGAGTAAAGAATGTTGGATACTCCAAGATTACATACTCAGTGATTCCATTTATATGAAATAAAAAACTGGGCAAAGCCAGTCTATACTAGTAAAAGCAAGATAGTGGGTAGGGGCAAGAATTGGAAGGGGGCACAAGGGTATTTCTTTGGTGCTGGCAATATGTTTTTCTTGATCTGGGTGCTGGTTTCACACATGTATTCAGTTTATAAAAATTTGCTGAGCTCTACACTTAGGTTGTGCGCGTTTTTCTATATGTATGTCCTACCTTGATAAGAAGGTTTAAAGTGAAAAACAATTAGGATAAGAAGGGAAGAACTTTTAGGTATTAAGTGAAATGTCCAGTTTCTCATAGATACATTATTAGAGGTATCAAAGTGGGGGGAAGTGTTCAAAATTATAATAATTTTGTTTGGATATTCTGAGGTTCATAACAATTTGCTTCCCAAATTCAAACTCAAACAGTATCCATGTTGCCATTAATTTATTGGTCAACTCAATAGTTGTATTGCCACTAAAACATTAGGTTATATGGGCGGGGTATAGATCACATGAACGTGGTAGTAGTAGATGTTTACTTTATCTTAATGAAACATTTGGAATTTGCATACCGTCACAGAACAGATAAGCATGGCTCTAATTTCATAGAATGTATAATGAGTTCATGAACTCTTAACAGTCCCTTATCCAGTAATTTCCTCAATCTTTCAGACTTTTTTTTAGTGTTATTCAGCCCTTTTTAATGTTTGATACACTTACATCCCACACATATATTTTGAACACTGTGTTGCTAGCCTCTGAGAAAACAGTGATATTCATGACCCGGCACCTTTTCTCCAAGAGAACTTATTCTAGTGGTGAGAAAAGCCAGACAGTGTGAACATATTGCATTAGAGGGTTGCCCAGTGTGTGGGAAAGTGGCAGAGAGGGAAGCTACTTCTGTTAGGGAGGATGCAATGCTGGGTGAAGGGGCTTAGCAATAAGTATCAACTGGAAGAACTTCTGAGGACTCAACATTGACACTCAAGCTGAGTCTTGAAGAACAAGTATAAGTTAACCAGATAACATGAAGAGGGAAGAGGTTGAAGGCAGAGGGATGGCTTGAAGTAGGACACAAAACAAAGGTGTTTGGACCCCTGTTTGTAGGTGAGCATGGCTAAAGGGAAGGAATGGGCTGTGCAGTGGAAAGTAAGGCACCACCAGCTCTTTCAGGCTGCATCTGCTGCACTAATCAGAACTCTATCTTGAAAGCACTGGAGGAAAGGAAGCAGACACGTGACATTATCAAGTTTGCTTTCTGCAAAGTGACCACCACCCGCCCCCAGTAGTGTGAAAATTGGAAGAGGACTTGACAAATCAATTAAGAGTATAATCTAAGTGAATGCCAGTTCAATCATGAAATTTTCAGACCTTCTTTATTTAAGAAAAGAAATTTTAATCTTCATTCAGCTCAACCTAAATAACTAGAATAGTACAAAAGCAAGAAGCAACATGCCTTTGCTACCCCCAGGCGAAATGGGTCCCCGCCCTGGTCCCAGAGCCCTTCATTCATAACTCTTTTCAAGTATTTCTAATATCTGTTTACATCTGTTTATAAATCTGCCCTTTATAAGCTCTACAAAGCTGGAAATTTGTTATACTATTTTTGTATGTGGGAGTAATAGATGTAACGATTATTATACAGGGGCTTTCAATTAAAATCATTCTTCATCTTCAAGTAATGCTTAAAAGCATCAATCTTGAAACTTGTTCTTTAACTCTGTCCTTAAACATTCTGTCTTAAATCAACTCACAAATAACTACTAAATGCCTACTGTGTGTTTAACATTTCCATAAATAGTTTATTCAAACACAAATACAGATGTTGATTAGAATGATACAATGTAAGCATTATTGAAGAAACGTTTTCTAAGCTCTAGTTGCTAGGTGAATATCTTTCTTATTGTTATGATTATCCTCGTCTGATATTTTGCTTTGGGTCATATTCTTCTCTGGTTGAACTAATTTTTTTTTTAATTTAAATAATTTAAATACTTTGATATCTAAGAGTGTCTGTTTTTGAGGACAGCTTACAGAATCATGACATTCTGTAGCAGGTTCTGAGCTCTTCTAACCATCTAATCAGTAAAGGGAATGGGTTGCCTTGAGACTTTAGAACATTCTAGCTGTGGTACCTTGAATACATTTCTTAAACCTCAGGTTCCTTGGGGTTTCATGCAATGTGCATGAGTCATATCTTCACTGAACAGTAGTTATTATTACAGATGGGGTGACTGAGTCTTTAAAATGCTAAATGACCTCTCCCCCAGAAGAACGGGGGCCAGAGCCAGAACTTGAACTCACTTATGTGTTTGGATTTGCAGCAGTGTTCCCTTTCCAGTTCACAAGATGGTGAAACACTTCTGCAGTTCTATTTTTAATTTTGTCTAGTTATTGGTAGAGGTGATCAGCCTGCCTTAAGAAATTAATTCTAATTCAACAGATTTTAGAGGCACCCACATGCTGGCCATAGCAGTCCTTTCCCATGCCATGCTCACTTCCACCAAAGCATCCCCTATTTTGGTGGAAATAGTCTATTCTCCTTTGGCTTTGGCAGCAGCTAGTTCAATGTCTACTCAAGAATGAAGAAAGAGGGCTTCCCTGGTGGCACAGTGGTTGAGAATCTGCCTGCCAATGCAGACGACACAGGTTCGAGCCCTGGTCTGGGAAGATCCCACATGCCATGGAGCAACTGGGCCCGTGAGCCACAATTACTGAGCCTGCGCGTCTGGAGCCTGTGCTCCGCAACAACAGAGGCCGCGATAGTGAGAGGCCTGCGCACCGCGATGAAGAGTGACCCCCACTTGCCACAACTAGAGAAAGCCCATGCACAGAAATGAAGACCCAACACAGCCATAAATAAATAAATAAATAAATACATTGTGTATTATTAAAAAAAAAAAAAAGAATGAAGAAAGAAAAAAAAAATCTTTTAGGAAAATATTTTGAAATAATGAGAAAAATATGCTAAAATAATAGAAGCAAGAAGTTAAACAGAAAAACAGAAAGCAGACTAGTTTAATTATAACTAAATTATAAAACTTTTCCTGTGTAATAACTAACTGAATTTATCTGAAACCTGGGAAACTGAGTTCTTTTTAAAATGGATTTACATCTACTTGCATGGGGTCATCTCCTATGGTTGTGCTTCCAAATTAGTATTTTATGTTCAGGATACATAAATGAAGAGATGGGATTTTTAGTTCCAAAAAAACACTAAATTGTACTTAATTTTTAGGCCACATGAAAATAAAACCTATCTTGCTGTTGGAAGTATGAAGACATTAATGTTGAACGTGTCCTTATTTAATGCCGGAGATGATGCATATGAGACAACTCTGCATATCAGACTACCCACTGGTCTTTACTTCATTAAGATTTTAGATCTGGTAAGGATCGAAAACTACAGTAGCATGATACTACATGATATTTTACTTAACTTTTAAAGAATGTAAATATATAAATCACTTTATCATTTGAGGTATAAATATTAGGCGTATGAGTCTTAATATTCAGACTTGCCACTCGGGCTTCCAGTAATTTTTTTCCTCTGTGCCCCTAATCAAGATGGCAAGTTCCTTGGGATCTGACTGAGATCAAGAGAGTCAGCTTCCTGCTTACCAATGCTACTATGAGACAGAAGCGATTGTCCAGTTATCCAAGCAAGCTGCCTGGGTGTCATTGCTTTTCTCACTGGTACAACCTCGTCTGGTGCCGTGATGGTGCTCCTCATGGTTGGGGTCTCTACACGGGCCATATTGGTCCTTCATGCTGGGCTCCCAGAGTTACTGCTCTGCATTTTAAGTTCACATACACTGTCTCGATCCCAAAGAACCTCCAAAATGCTAGAACCAGCGTCAGATTCCAAAATCCTGGTGTCAACCAGATCGTAGGCAAGTTTCTCCTTTCCTGCAAGAGTTCGGAGCATCTGGAGACCTTTTCCTTTTTTTATTCCTTTCTACCACTGTGCCTCAGTCATGAGCACTTAAATCCATCAGTGAGGTGTTAATAATGTTGAATTTGAAAGAGAAAAATCTGTCACTTTCTCCTTGGAAAGGCTCCTCTGCATCTTAGAAAATTTACCCATCTCTTATCCAGAGACCATTTCTTCACACTAAGGACATTTAGAAAGGCCTTTGACCTCTTATAAATATCTACTACCCACTTCCTCTAGAGCTTTGGGAGCCTGTTTGCAATGGTAAGAGGGAAAACTCAGATATTCAGGGAAATATGCATCTGTGAGATGTATATAAATGTATACTTTCCTGAATACTTGCATATATATAAAATTGTGATTACAGTTATAATTAAATACCTTTATCACATTCTCACAACCCAGACAGAAGGCAGCCAATGAAATATAGACCTTATGAATTCCTTGCTTCGTGATTTTTCAAGGAACCTTGAGTTAGGGAACACAGAAACATGGTTGAAAGCTACAAGTCCAGGAATTATTCTGTGGAGCATGTATGTGAATATTAGAATGAATCTATACTTGTACACACATATTTATGTAGTGTATTTATATTCCTATTGATTTATCCCCAAAGTAAACAGAAAATAGTCTTCCAAGAAAGTAAAGTCTTCAGGGATGATTTTCTTTTCAAAAACCATCCTTAAACATATGTTATGAACTTCTCATTCCCTACCTACTTAAACCAGTTATTTCATTTTCCTTTTAGGAGGAGAAACAAATAAACTGCGAAGTAACAGACAGCTCTGGCATAGTAAAACTTGACTGCAGGGTTGGTTATATATATGTAGATCATCTATCAAGGGTAAGCATTTAGCATTTATAGTTTTTGTTACTGACATGAATATAAAATATTTTCTGTTTCCCTATGTTTGTGTTGCATACAAATAATTTGTTGTTGTCGTTTTTATTATTTACTAAGAGTAAGTAGCTAAATGAAATAAAACCCAACCAACTGGGCTTGAGATCTTTGAGACTGTGTTTATATTCTTGGCAATGTTCACTGTTTAAAAGAAAGAAAAAGAAGGGGGCGCCTGTTTGTGTCAGGACGGCCAGGTGAATGTGTCAATCAGAATTCCACTGCCCAGCCTCACCCTTCCCCAACACTCCCCGACCCCACCCCGGGTGGTCCTATCTGCCAGGCATGTCACCTCTGCTCTATTAAAAGGTGTTTCTGGCAAGAGTGCCCACTCAAGTTGTTAAAGCATCTCTAATTTTGTCAGTCTGGACCTGCCTATCTTTACATTCAGAGGAGGCTTTGTCTCTGAACGTCACTCGTGGAAATGCTGCTGCTTTAAAATTGCCGCAGACCTGACAGCTTCCCCATAGTTCTCTGAGTGAGGGTTAGCCTATGCTTCTAGGACATCATTTCATATTTGTATTTCACAGAACATAAATAATAAGAAAAACTAAAATTCAGATTGTAAAAACAAACTTTAGATTATTTTTATTTATTTTTATCTTATTTTTTTTTACATCTTTATTGGAGTATAATTGCTTTACCATGGTGTGTTAGTTTCTGCTTCATAACAAAGTGAATCAGTTATACATATACATATGTTCCCATATCTCTTCCCTCTTGCGTCTCCCTCCCTCCCTCCCACCCTCCCTATCCCACCCCTCCAGGCAGTCACAAAGCACCGAGCTGATCTCCCTGTGCTATGCGGCTGCTTCCCACTAGCTATCTACCTTACGTTTGGTAGTGTATATATGTCCATGCCTCTCTCTCGCTTTGTCACAGCTCACCCTTCCCACTCCCCATATCCTCAAGTCCATTCTCTAGTAGGTCTGTGTCTTTATTCCTGTCTTACCCCTAGGTTCTTCATGACATTTTTTTTTTCTTAAATTCCATATATATGTGTTAGCATACGGTATTTGTCTTTCTCTTTCTGACTTATTTCACTCTGTATGACAGACTCTAGGTCTATCCACCTCATTATAAATAGCTCAATGTCGTTTCTTTTTATGCCTGAGTAATAGTCCATTGTATATATGTGCCTAGATTATTTTTAAAATGAGCGTTCCCTGTGTTTTCCAGACAGATATTAGCTTTCTTCTGGATGCCAGCTCACTCAGCAGAGCAGAAGAGGATCTCAACATCACAGTGCATGCTGCCTGGTATATTTCATTATGACAAAACAATTGTGTTAAAGGAAATGAACCCCTGAATTTGGGGGGGGAGAAAAGGGGGGGTGACCTTAGGGGAACCATGGAGCTGTGTTCCATTGTCTGCAGGAGAAAACTTCCTTTATGTGATCTGTGAAACAAAAAACCCTTCTAACATAGGGTTTTATAGCATAGAAGCAAATAACGGTGTAAATAATGAGAGCAAATTTCTGCCAACTGTGACATAAAAATTTCTTACTACCGCTCCTCAAAAAGCATTTTTTTTTTTTTTTTTTGTGGTACGCAGGCCTCTCACTGTTGTGGCCTCTCCCGTTGCGGAGCACAGGCTCCGGACGCGCAGGCTCAGCGGCCATGGCTCACGGGCCCAGCCGCTCCGCGGCATGTGGGATCCTCCCGGACCGGGGCACGAACCCGTGTCCCCTGCATCGGCAGGCGGGCTCTCAACCACTGCACCACCAGGGAAGCCCTCAAAAAGCATTTTTTAAACCAACCTCCAAGTACCTTAGGTATACATGGGGCGTAATTAGTTCCCTCTGAAGAGAAGTTTTGTGCTGACTGGATTCTAAGAGGGTGTTTTCTATTTGCTTCTGTAGTGAAAATGAAGGAGAAACAGGCAAAGTGAAGCGTAACAAAGTGACTTTAACAGTACCTCTCAAGTATGAAGTCATGCTGACTGTTCATGGGTGAGTAGATATGGAGGACTCCTGTAAAATTCTGAGCTGATTTTGAATTCTGTTGCTTCTTAAACTACTGGTCAAAAGCCTATTTAAAGTTTTTTAAGAAAAGATCATGTGCTGTTTCTGTCTCTTAACAATTACCTCGGTGTCGCAGCCCGTTGCTCAGGTATTCGTTATTTTAACCCACTCTGTAGTCATCACTGAGACCACCTCAAACTAATGCCCCAATGGAGGAGATTTCTTACTGGAAAAGCCCAAGAGGAGGCCACGTCCAACCATTCAGCAGCACACCGTGCAGGCCAGGGCCCCAAAGTGCCAGCGTGCACTTTGTATGGTCATGCTCAGTGGCCAGGGCAAGTGTGAAGTTCAGAGAAGTGGAAGGTTGGCCAAATCGCCCTTGGGAAGACCCCGCATCTACCTGCGTGGCAAATGAATTGAGATACAAGAGAGCCGGCTCCCTTGTCCCCTCTTTATATCCATGGATTACAGAGTTCCTTACCCACAGCCCGGCAGTCACTGATTCCTCACAATTTTAGTAATTGTTTGAATGGACCCTCCTATGACTCAGGAAGGAGATGTGAAGAGAAAGAATTAAAGGAGTATCATGAAAACCTCTCATGATTTTACTGGAAATTATTGAGCCTACTAATCTTTGTTTAAAACCACATTTTTAAAGCAGTAGACAATATGAGACACAGGACAAATAGATGAGCTTTTCTAGTTGCCCTAACTATAAAGCATCCCTAGTCATTTTTAACCACCCATAAAGGTGGCATATAGTTATATAAAAATAGTGTCCGAAACTGATGGAACTGATTCTCCAGTTTGTGAGATAAAACCAGCGGAGGAAAAAGGAATCCATTCAAGGGCGAGTAGTGGGGAGCAAAGAGAAGTCAAGTGCACGTTTCCTGGGTTTGAATGCTTACCTCGCCTCGCCTCCTTGATTTTGTTATTAAGTGTGTCCTCCTGCTTTTCCATTATCCACATCTCATTTTGAGCAAGGGATGCTCTGCAACTATTAAGCTGCCTAAATCTACAACATTGGAATATTTCTCATTTCTTTCCTTTGTAAAAGAGTCTCTAACATATTACCTCATATTAGCTGCCAAATATGAGCAACTTGGGGAGTCGGGATTTTCCTAGAAAAATATTCTTAAAGTTCACTACTGACCGGTGCATATGTCTCATCTCAGGTAAAGGAATGACAACCTTGTATCCTAACAAAAATTTGCCCTACTTCTTGATGTTTGAATTGTTCCCCAGACTTGGGGTCCATTACAAAAAGCCAGCAGGAACTGGGCGTGATAAGAAATAACTCAAAAATATGTCAGATAGATTGAAATACAGGAGGAGACTGGAGCCCTAGGGAAAAGCTAAGAATTTATCTCATATTCGTCAAGTTTGCATGAATCATTTGAGGGCTGAGAGAGAAGGAATGGTCACTAGAGTGAGCCAGGCAGTATTGGGAAGGCAAGCAAAGGATATTGGCGGGAAGAGAAATTATCACCCCAGTCAGAGCACGTGGCTTTCTAATTTCATTACATTTTCACTAAAATTCTTATCTTTACAAGAAACCAAAAGTATTCCATGGTACTTAGAGGCACCTGTAGTCTGAATTGTGGCATATTTAAGGGATATTTAAGAGATATGCTATATTTAGACTAGAGAGAAAGACTGTTTCTAATACCTCATCAAATAAGACAGTTAACTTAAATCTGAATTCATTTCTGGCAGGTTTGTAAACCCAACTTCGTTTGTGTATGGACCAAAGGAGGAAAATGAGCCTGAAATGTGTATGGCAGAGAAAATGAACTTCACTTTCCACGTAAGAAAAGTTGATTGTGCTGATATTTGTAACAAACTGAAAGAATGTTACCGATGCATTGCTCCAGAGGACGTCATGTATGTGTGGCGTCCCTCAGCTTTGGGCCACCTCAGCTGGCTGAGGGCGAGAAGGGAGCTGCAGCAGGGCTCATGCCCTTGCTTGGTGGGCCCCTGTGCCTTCTCTCCCATTCATCTTGTCCCTGTTACTGAGCCCAATCTCCTTATACTACCTACCTCTCCTTACAGTAAGTACCTCCTGGGAACAGAGGTAATGCCCGAAATAGGCAAAGTTATGGGAGGAACTGAATCTGCTAAAGATGCATGCAGAAATCAGAATAGGTCAAGAAAAGGCATCTTTGGGTGCAAATCAGTGAAACCTCTTCATGGTCCAAGCTTCATACAAGTCCTAACCTTACTAAGTAAAGGAAGCTTTTACTTCCGCATCTCCATTTAAGGTCTGCTTGGTCAGCCTTTCAAGCCATTGGTATATGACCCATGACAAGTGATGTATCATTTATTAAATAATCTTTTTAAAAAGGAAA
>NW_006788075.1:1659046-1699216 GCF_000442215.2 Lipotes vexillifer
ATACTAATATAAAGCTAAAACTTCATTAAACACTTTTTACTGTCAAACTGAAATTTTTGTTACAGCATGGATGTTGATAATGAGCAAATTGGAGATAATGTTCACAAAAACATTTTTTGAACCGAAAGCACTGCTCACACATTCTCAAGAGCTATATACCAATTATTTACAGACTGTGAGTGAATCTGTTTAGGTACATTATGATATTTTGTAAGGCAATGCTTTTCAAAATGTGTATCAGAATCACTTGAGGTGCTTATCCAAAATGCAAACTCCTGGGCCACTGCCCCAATCTGTGGAAGCAGAATGACCTCAAAATTCTTTGGAGTCCATACTCAAGTTGTTGTTACACTAGTATACCCTAGTATATGTAGGGTAGCCCTCTACTCTGAAGTCCCCCAAAATGCTCCTGTCACAGTCCAGTGGGGGTTTGTACTCTGATAAACAGAAACTGAGTTGGACTCTAGAAGGCCTATTTATTACATTACAAATAATAGTTAACAAGTATTGTCTAGTTAAATTACAATGGAGTGACTGGGCATGGAGATTCTTTCAGTCTGTAGGCTTGGTGACTTGTCCAAGTATGAAGATGTTCTTGGAGGTCTAAACGTTATTAGGCGAACATGCATAAAGAATATTGTAAGTGAGCTTGGTTATTTGCTGGCGTCAGGAAGACCTTGTCTGAAGGTCTGGGCAGTGCTGGGTCCTCATTGCTGACATTGCCTTTTGCAACTGCCCTGTGTTTCCAAGGCCTGGCAGTTACCACCTGTCCCAAAGCCCAGGGATACTCTCTCTATTTACGTCATGTGCGTTCAGAAGATCATTGCAAGTCTTTGAGTCATGCTATTTCATTTAGATATTGTAGCACATCTTTTTTCTGACTTACTGTGTTGGTTTTATAGTTCTCAGGAGGCAATATTTTGGCCCAATTTCCTTCCTCAGGGTTCTGCAAACCCCAGATTTATCAACAATAATGAAATATCTTCCCCTTATGCATTATTAAAAAACTGGTTTTTTCCCTAAAACCCAATAACCTACCCTCTTCTGATTTTCTGAGTGCATCAGCATTATAATTTTCCTGAATTTAAAATACTTTTATTCACTTACTGCTGCTGATCATCCTCTCAGCACAGAGTGACTTTGTGAAACCAACATAGAATTTAGAATTAGAATACCTGGGTTTTGGTCCCGCTTCTTGTCACTTTTTAACTTTCATCTTGGTTACAACATTAACACCTGAGCATTTTCCTGAGATGGCAAATAATGAAATGTCAGCCCACCTCATAGTTATAAGGACAACTGACCATGGTTTTTTAGATCTATAATGTGCCATACCAAGGTACAGTTGGCCCTTGAACAACACAGGTTTAAACTGCACGGGTCCACTTATATGTGGATTTTTTTTCAATAGTAAATACTATAGTACTACACAATCCACGGTTGGTTGAATCTGTGAATACAGAGAAACCATGTATACACAGGGCCGACTATATATTCGGAGTTTCAACTGTGCTGAGATCAGTGACCCTAATCCCCCTGAGTTGTTCAGGGGTCACCTGTATATTATTGATGTCTTTTTCCTCAGACTATTTCTGCAGTAAACCATCAGTGTAGACAGTTTGGTCTAATCGGCACCAAAAGGAGAGGTCTAGGAGTAATGACTAGTTATATTATTAACAAACGTTTTAAAGTTCTGACTATGGATATTCTGTCTCCTTTTGCCGTGCAGCTGCCAACTACTACAAACCTCCACCATTACAAATGCTGTATGAAATATATGGGTTCACCTGAAAAGTTCATTGGTATCTGTACTTTTATAAAAAGTATTTTTTGAGTGTTTAAATTTTCTTTCTCCTTATCAGGTTATCAACACTGGCCAAAGCATGGCTCCAAATATTAGTGTGGAAATAACGATACCAAATTCTTTTATTCCCCAAACTGATAAACTGTTCAACATTTTGGATGTCCAGGTAAAAATGTGTTCCTTCCTGTATTCTAAGTAATATTGCTAACATGGAGATTTCTGTTACTTCAGTCACACTTAGTCTAAACTATGAATGCACAATGCATTTATTGTGTACACTTTGAATATTGCATTAGAATGGCAGGATTATAGTGGAACCTCTACATGTGACTCAACACAATGACAGAACTATGCTCTACCATCTTTGGTAGATTTTCTTTGTGATAGGGACCTGTGGAAGTAATTTAATTGGTGGAATTCTCCATAAAGCTTGAGACCACTGTTGAAAACGCAACACTTCAGCCTTTTATTAATATTCAAATAACTACTTAAGAATCAATATTCTTGTGTTGATGATTCTATCAGAATTGTTTTTACAGTCCCAGTTTTAAGACAATCGACAAAGAAACCTACTCAGTAGATTTGATATATAATCCTTAAAAATCTTACTTGAATCCCAGATTTAGATGGTAGGGCATGCTGTTAGAACACTTTGTTGTATGTCTAAAGCCAAAGAAATGTTCAATATCATGCTAATGTTCAAATGTCCATTTTTCATATTGCCCTAATTTCTGTAAGGTTAAGGCCATTTGATCAATTTGGGACCTATATCCAACCCTTTAAAATTTTTCTGGGTTTTTGTTGCGTTTTTTGCCACAGAGATTTAATCTCTCCCATATCAAAAATTATTTTCACACAATTTTAGAAGTACTTGGTATATCTCAGGAAAGGTAAGCTTTAAAAGGTAAGTTTTAAAGCCATGTAGCTGTTGTTCTTTCCAATATTGGATAAGATTTTTCTTTCTTTGTAGACTACTGTTGGAGAATGCCATTTTAAGAATTACCAAAGAAAGTGTGCATTAGAGCAGAAAAAAGGCACAATGGAGACCCTGAAAGATATATTCAAATTTTTATCAAAGACTGATAAGAGGCTACTGGTAAGTTTCAATTTTTCAGGTTGTAGTTTTTGCTTTCCAACCTACAGAACTGAAACACTTAAACCCATGAACCAAGGGGTTTTGAACTGTCAGTTGAGTATAGGAGAGAAGCCAGTTCAGGTAATGTTCTTGTGTGTGAGGAATAGGCATGACTGGAGGGTTGAGAGACACCCAGGGTTAAATATGTATGATATACTTTCATTATTTATGCAACAAGTGCCCAATTTATGCCAACCAGACGTTGTGTCAGACCCTTTGCGGGTCAAGATGCTGTCCTCAGCTGAACGGCCTTTGTGGCATGAAATTAATTTTCAGCATTTTCATTTTAGTGAATGTATGGGGGAAAAAAACCCCAAGAAAGCCCTTAAAATGATCCAAGTTTTACAATGAACATAGAACATGTAACTTAGCAAGACTGATTAGGTGTCTTACTTTTTCTATCCCAGAAGATTAAGTTCATAAGAATAATGAAAACATGTGATCTAGTTCGAATACTTTGTTTTTGTTAATTTACTAAACATTTGTGTTTTGTTTAAAACAAGATAATTTTTTAAGTGCCACTAATGAAAGCATATCTTTAATTCCATGTTTATATCAAGATAAATTTCTGCAAAATGCCACCAAGGGGAGCAGATCTTGAATTCCACATATATTTAGCCATCTAAATATTTTAGCCATCTTTTTAAAAAATGTTGAAATTTTAACATAGCTCTTTTGTATTCTTTTCAAGTACTGCATGAAAGCTGATCCACATTGTTTAAATTTCTCATGCAATTTTGGGAAAATGGACAGTGGAAAAGAAGCCAGTGTTCACATTCAGTTGGAGGGTCGGCCATCCATTTTAGAAATGGTAAGTCTGATACAGTGACAACTTTGTGGATAAGATTTCATATAGAATCTACAAACGCGACCATCTTATACAGGTAGGATGGTATGTAAGGAGGCATTCAACAAATTAAGATGGTATGAATGAATGTAAAGTCTGGAGTGAAACTCCAAAACTGTTTCCATTTATCATTACAAAATACATTGTCTAAATGACATAGCTTTAGTAATTAAACAGATTACTAAGACTGTAAAATAGACTATAATTAAGAGATTTTAGAAAGCATGTCCAACTATTTATGAACCTTGATCAAATTAGAGAAATTAGCTGCTTTAACATTTCATATATCCTTAAAGTTCTTTCCAAATTACTTTATGCTTAAAAACCTACTATTGTATATCATGTACATTTATTAATATACATTTGCTAAAAATTAAGACTTTGAGAAAATCAAACTAAAACCTCAAAATTTATCAGCAGCAGTAAAACACAAACACGCTTTTAAGAAGATGAACTTTGAAAGGCTGAATTAAAAATTAACTAAATACATGTTGGACTTCTTCCTAAGAAGCAGTATACATATTTATGAGAAATACTTTGAGATCATTGGTTTTATCTGGAGTTCTGTTCTTCAGTTTCCTTATCAGATTAATATGGGTAATATCTCTTTTTCAGGGTTGCTGCAGATTAGATGATTTTCATAAAGCACTTAGTGCACAGAACATAATAAGCCAAAGGAAATGAGAGCTATTATGTTTTGTTAAGAGGAATAGTTGAAATTACCACAGGGTGGTCAAGAGGAAGACGCACCAGACAGGGAAATAAGAGCTGTCTGGTTTAGTTGCAAGTTAAACTTTTGCAGCCTGCCTTCATACTCTGGAGGTCCAGGTTTCTCAACAGTGGGCACTAGTAGCATTGTGGACCAGATGCTTCTTTGTTGTCAGGGGCTGTCCTGTGCATTGTAGGATATTTATCAGCATAGCTGGCTTCTCCCCACTAAATGGCAGTACACACCCTCCCAAGTCCTGCCAGCCAGAAATGTCTCCAGACATAGCTGACTCTCCTCGAGGGTACAGAATCATCCCTGTTGAAAAAAAAACTGCTCCAGATAAAGTATATAATTTATTTTTAGCCCTAAAATTCTACATGTTCTCTCCAAAATGTTAAATAACCTTTACACAGTAGTTTTAACTTTTGTTGGTCATAGTCTCCTCTTTAAGAATTTGACAAAAGAATATATTCTCACCTACCCTAATGAACGCACATATGAAAAATTTTAAAAATCTCGATTTTGAATACAACGTCAAAGATCCTTAGAGTCTATGGAGCCTGTCCACAGATGCCCAGGCTCTGGATTCTGGGTGATAAAGCCCTCTGTTAGACAGACAGACAGTAAAGCTCTGAGTTCAGCCGCTGATTTTATTTTTGAATGCTATAAATATTTGTACCAGATTTTGTACCAGATTTTTTCATTACGATATTTGGTACACTAATCTGTATTTGATCAGAGCAGAAAGTTAAGAAAAACATGCCCAAATAAAATTAATTTGAGGAAATGTTTATCAGACAAAGAAAGTCTTCTTTGGGAATAAAAATTCAATAGCTAAGGTAAAAATACACTGGTAATTATCAAATAGTATTTAAATATTAAATATTATAAGCATTTAAATCAAGTTCTCTGCAAAGCAGCCATGTTTAATAAAAGGATTTCGACAAAATGATGCCGTATAAATTAATACCAAGGACATGCCTTTGGAACCAAAGGAAGCGTTGCATTGCAATTAACTACAAATGGTGAAACCGGAGAAGATGACTAACTTGTGGAAACCTTTAGAATAGAAGTAGTTTCTCATGATTCTTACCTGCTCTATGTTTCCATGAAACAAAACGATGTATCATCAGGCTACAGTGATCTTTTTTGTTTTATTTATTAAACAGGATGAGACTAGAGCCCTGAAGTTTGAAATAAGAGCAACAGCTTTTCCAGAGCCAAATCCAAAAGTTATTGAACTAAACAAGGATGAGAATGTTGCACATGTAAGATTATTAATTACCTTTTTAACCAAAACATAAACATCGTGGGAAAAAATATTGCTAGTGTTTATTGCTAGTGTTTGGTCAGGAAAATCATGGCGAGCCTAAAAAATACTTTACAGGGGATTGGTATTGTCTACAACTGCCAGGAAGGCATGACATAGCTCTTTCAGGAGGTGATTTTGGTAGGATGGATTGGAGGAAGAACCACTGCTATGGCCCTTTACACACCCTGTTTCTGCTAAACAATTACCAATGTTTCCTATGGTTTGTGTTAGACCAGCAAGAGAATGGGATGGGTTATTCTGAATACTATTGGGGATCGTGGAGGGGCTTCAAACGAAATAGAGGCAAGTTTTTAAAGTGGTATTTCTTTATTTTGGTTAATTTATGTAGGTTCTACTCGAAGGACTACATCATCAAAGACCCAAACGCCATTTCACTATAGCGATTATTTTAAGTAGCTTGCTACTTGGACTTATTTTACTTTTATTGATTTCGTATGTTATGTGGAAGGTAAGCCTTTAATAATTACCATTGTTAAACCACTCAAAATGCCATTCTTGATCTTCTCAAAGCCAACTTGTGACTCCCACGTTACTAGATTTCAGCATTTCCGTATTTTTAATGTTAATTCTTATACTGATTGCATATTTCTCTTAACTTTAGTACCACAGTCTTTCTAGAAAAATATGCCTTCTTAAAGATAAGTTATCTTCAACAAATGTTCAAACTATAACAAAAGTTTTGAAAGATGTTCTTTCTAACTATAAGCATTGGGCAAACACTGCACGTTATATGTTGAATTTCAATTTTGGAGAGTGTGCGTGCATCACTGAGAAATCCTGCAGTAACAACAAAACAATGCTCTTTAGCCCAGTATTTCCCAAACTAATTTGTACTGACTACAATTGGCATTGACAGTTATTATACTCATCAAATATCTAATGTTCATGACTATAGTGATTATGTAATGCTATTTTCAGGCTGGCTTCTTCAAAAGACAGTACAAGTCTATCCTACAAGAAGAAAACAGAAGAGACAGTTGGAGTTACATTAACAGTAAAAGCAATAAAGACGATTGAAGACTTCTTTCAAATTGAGAGAATAGCAGACTCAGGTTACAGTATACTAAAACAAATTTAGACATTGTTTACAAGAAACCGTGAATTTTGCCTCAGACTTCTTCTATGTACTTCTTTTAGTCATGACCTTGTGACATGTTATGTCTTAATGCAGACGAAAAATCCAAGCAATGAGTATTCTAAGAGAAAATTCTAAGAGACAATAACTCCAAAAGTAATATTTTAAAATATCCAAAAAGATAATCTTTCAGCTCTTAAATGGATAGAAAAACACTAAAGCATCAGCTTATCCAAGATAAGTAATCCCTGGACAAATACCTTGAAATGAGTGCGTCTGAATTAAAATTATGTTGAGGAAGTGAACGACTCGACTGGAGAAAACTTGGACTTTGAGGTATCATTCCTTTCAAAGAAATACTATTTACCATATGTGCTGGCTTTGCTAAAATTAATTCCACCAAATAGGTAAGGACTCATTTCTAATAGATCTTTGAGACTTGTTTGGAATATGTTCTCTAGAAACATTTAGCAGAATTTTTGAAAGAGCTGTTCCCAAAGTTTCTAATGACTAGAAGCGGAACATTATCATTTTAAAGCATATTTTATCTTTAGAGACATTGACTTGTAATATATTTCCTCTAAGCTTTGATCAGCAACCATTTATTCAGCAGTCTATGCATACTATGGCCTGATGAGCAAACGTCAGACTGAAGTTATACACTGGTTTGAGCTTAATGGGATAATTAATTTCTGGATAATTATTGTTTATACAGCTATGGATTTTTTTCTTTCTGTACATATATATATATATATATATATATACATAAGTTTTTAAGAGAAAATAAATGTTTTTATAGGTATAAATCCAGTAAGTCCTTCTATAACACAATTTTATCAAGGGAAAGGTACTGAAGAGTAAATTGTAAAAATCCATCTTTAATCAAATTTTTTGTTTATAAAAACAGCAGTACTTAGAATTCTAATTTATATTCTAAAACAGATCGAATGTTGCACTTTAGCTGATATATGTAAAACATGAAAACTGTACCTCACTAATTTTTAAAAATCAAAGCTCTGCAAAGAACATATTGGGGACCAGTATTTCATACAAATTAGATAACTGTTTAAAATGTTGACTATCAATCAATCAAATTCAGCAAATAAACAAATTCTGGTTTGGATGTTACTCCTTTCTCCTCAAATGTCAGTATGAAATGTGTTTTCACCAGTACTATAAGCGCATTCTCTTCTTCAGGGAAATAGAGAAGCAACTTCAACTGTAAAATTGAAAAATATAGATTTAGCTTGTATCGGGTAAAAATGTGACATCAAAATTTCCATGTTTTAGTGATGACTGAAGTATTTTAAGTTTTTTGTTGGTGTTATCTTAGTTCTTTCTGTGTCTAAAATAATTTAAATACCTCTTCACTTGCAAATACAATCACTTTTTGAAATATTTATTCATGCCTATGAACTAAATGCTGATAAACGCCAGAATATAATTTCATCTCATGTGTCCCTACATCTGTCTTGATATGAAGGTTGTGGCCAAATTTTCGAAATCTGTTACGGGAAGTGATAGGTTAGAGGGCAGTCTTTACCACTATGGAAGAGGATTTCTTCATAGAGGTCCCTGCCAACAGCGGTCTTCCTCAGACCACTTAATTCCTGTAAGTTATCTGTTCACAGATTGGTGGCTGGAGAATGAAAAATGCACAGACATTTGAGCAGTGGGACCCAATGAACACGCGGGGGTGTAACCATAGAAATTAATTCAATTTTAAAGAACCCTTTGAACAAAAGATACTATGTTTTTTAATGGTTAAAAAACAAGTAGTTCTTTCAAGAAAATGTCGAGGCTCATTGGTGGAAAATCAAACCCAAATTTAGAATTGCTTTCTCAAGGATGATCCCTGAGGAAATTTAAATTTTGTTCCTTCCTACTAGAAGTGACACCATTATATTTTGAATAGTTTATGTGTATTATGGACTTCAGAACCCTACCACTTTGAGTTTTCAACTTTCAGAGACTATTCACCAAAGTGGTACTATAACTAACTTTAAAAAAAAAAAAATCCATCTTTTTTTCTTTTTGGCAAGTAGTCTAGGTATTAGAGAGCTTTTGAAAAAATAGTACTATTTCTGGTTATATCATCATTTCCTAGCTGTGTAGTTTAATACCGCTGGATTACGTACCTCATCAAGAAATCAGGACAGTCTTTCTTACATGAACTCTGTGGTCTGTTGGCATCAGGCTATAGGAAATTTAACATCAGAATTGATGGACTCAAATCCAGGAATCCAAATAATTATTTCATTTTGGAATTAATCTAGGTTAAATATTGATATATCATGTTTAAATTTCAAGTATATGAAATACTTACTTTCCATTCCAATAAATACTTTCCCAAAACCAGAATTTAAATTGTTTTGTATATATTTCATGTCTTATTTTTAAAGCCTAGAAGCTAATTTTTAGTAACATCAAAAATAGCAATTTTAATTTCTTTTAAAAAATAGTTGTTTCCTTACTAAAATATCTGTTTAAAACATGACAATATCCCTTCATATATATCCCTTCATATTAAAATTCTAATCTTCACATTCCTCTTATAAACAACTACATGTTACTTTGGAATCATGTGTTTTTTTTCTTCCATGCTTTTTCCATAAAGATTGATAAGTCTTGGGTGTACTCTGTAAAGAATATAAGAATATGCATGATTATTTCATCAACCTATCATTCTGTTATTTTTCACACATAACCCCTATCGAATGTGGTGCATAATACCAAATAGAAATCTAATGATAGCCAATGAGCATACATTCATGGCAGAGCTGCCATCTAGGAAAAAATGCAGGGGCTAATAAATCAGCAGCAGTAATTCCTGTAAAGCCCATCACCCATATGCATGTAGAAAGCTCACATCTAGCAGGCTACTCAGGGAGCCCTGCACACCTCTTCTACCCACTGAGTCATGATGCTTACCAACAATGTTTGCATGTTCCCAAGCCTGTTTATAAGCCATTGCTCTTGTTAATATGTGAAACTGTTCTTACGTAAAGTATGCTTTGGAAAGACGATAAAAGCAAACTGCTGAACACAGAGTGTTACAGTATTTGTTGTGGGTAAAAGGAAATTTTTAAACGACTGGGGGGATTAAATTGTAACCATCTGCTATTCAGATGGCATCACAAGGTTTGAGATCTTAATCCATTTTTAAAAATTCAAAATGGAAATTGTAGACGTACATTATCTGTATAGTTTGTGAAGAATGGTAATTCAGAATGCCAACGTAGAGACTCATAACCAAAGAAAATGCTTTGGTTCTACATAACAATTAGTGAATAAATACAAAGTTACACTTCTTTATTTATTAAAATTGTACATGTGTCTTTTTATGCTTCCCTGACTTACGAATTTTAAAAAAAAATTAGCCCAACTGCCTGTTTTGATAGTTATAAGGCGGCAACTTCCATTTATATGTCTATCAATCAGACACAAAACTGATTGATAGTACAAGATGGTGAAATAACTAGACTTACCTAACATGGACCTCTGATGCAACTTCCATTAAATCACCATCTACATTCCAAGGGAAACTGCTTCCTGTAGCAGTTTCATGTGGTCCATCTTCTTCCGCTGGATTGTGTCCACTGCTGTTACTCCCTGGGTGAACTTTTACTTCTTCAACAGTGTAGGTCTCAACAAATGGAAAATTGAACTAAAAACAAAAAACAAAAAACAAAAAAATAAATGCAAATAATCTTGGTACTTACTTGCTTTATCCCTAACTGTAATGCAAACCAGGAAAGTTCACTGTGCTCTCACTTGCAAGTAAATATCAGTGTGCATGCTGATGTTTTCATGGCTTTGAAACTGTAATTAGTTCCAGTTTCTTTGGAAGAAGGAGCCCCTTTTCTGAAGCTTTCCTAGCTCATTTAGATCTAGCAGCTGGCAGACTTGTTTTATGACCAATAGTATATGTCTATGAAATTGTATACAATAATTTCCAATAAAAACTAAATCTTTAATATTGGTCTGTTGTTATGGAGGATTTATATAATCCACTGACTTGATTATCGTCAACTAGTTTAACTGATGTAGAGCAAACTCTAGAGTAAGTTTCGCATTTGGAATTTAATTAGGAAGAACTAAACTTATGAAGGTAAAAAGAGAAAGTCCATCCCGTGTGATTTTGACAGGTATTTGCCTGTCTCATCCTCACTTTAAAGATGGACACAAGTTGCATGATCATTATGGCTGCTTACTGACCACTCTAGCATGGAACAAAGTCAGCTTCATATTTCAGTCTTTCTTGGTCATGCTACCCAAAGCAACCTACAGATTTAATGTGATCCTTATCAAACTACCCATGACATTTTTCACAGAAATAGAACAAATAATCCTAAAATTCATATGGAACCATAAAAGACCCAGAATTGCCAAAGCAACCCTGAGGAAAAAGAACAAAGCAGGAGGCATAACCCTCCCAGACTTCAGACAATACTACAAAGCTACTACAAATACTACTACTAATCAAAACAGTGTGGTACTGGCATAAAAACAGACACATAGATCAATGGAACAGAATAGAGAGCCCAGAAATAAGCCCACACACCTATGGACAATTTAATCTTTGACAAAGGAGGCAAGAATATACAATGGGGAAAAGACAGTCTTTTCAGCAAGTGGTGTTGGGAAAATTGGACGGCCGCATGCAAATCAATGAAGTTAGAACACTCCCTCACATCATAGACAAAAACAAACTCAAAATGGCTTAAAGACTTACATATAAGACATGACACCATAAAACTCCTAGAAGAGAATATAGGCAAAACATTCTCTGACATAAATCATACCAATGTTTTCTTAGGTCAGTCTCCCAAGGCAATAGAAATAAAATCAAAATTAAACAAATGGGACTTAATCACACTTATAAGCTTTTGCACAGCAAAGGAAACTATAATCAAAATTAAAAGACAACCTAAGGAACGGAAGAGAATATTTCCAAATGGTATGACTGACAAGGGCTTAATTTCAAAAATATACAAACAGCTCATACAATTTAATAACAAAAAAAAAAAAAACCAATCGAAAAGTGAGCAGAATATCTAAATAGACACTTCTCCAGAGAAGACATACGGATGGCCCCTCGTCACATGAAAAGATGCTCATCACTGCTGATCATCAGAGAAATGCAAATCAAAACTACAATGAGGTGCCACCTCACACTGGTCAGAATGGCCCTTATTAAAAATTCTACAAATAACAAATACTGGAGAGGATGTGGAGAAAAGGGAACCCCCCTACACTGTTGGTGGGAATGCAAACTGGTGCAGCCACTATGGAAAACAGTATGAAGGTTCCTCAAAAAACTAAAAATAGAGTTGCCATATGTTCCAGCAATCCCATTCCTGGGCATATACCCAGACAAAACCTTAATTCAAAAAGATACATGCACCCAGTGTTCAAAACACTGTTTATGGTAGCCAGGACATGGAAACAATCTAAATGCCCATCAACAGATGAATGGATAAAGAAGATGTGGTACATATATACAATGGAATATTACTCAGCCATAAAAAAGAATGAAGTAATGCCATTTGCAGCAACATGGATGAACCTAGACATTATCATACTAAGTGAAGTAAGCCAGACAGAGAAAGACAAATACCATATGCTATCACTTATATGTGGAATCTAAAATACAACACAAATGAACTTACCTACAAAACAGAAACAGACTCACAGAGAACAGACTTGTGGTTCCCAAGGTGCGGGCAGGGGAGGGAAGGATTGGGAGTTTGGGATTAGCAGATGCTACCTATTATATATAGGATGGATAAACAACAAGGTCCTACTGTGTAGCATAGGGAACTATATTCAATATGCTGCAATAAACCATAATGGAAAAAGATATGAAAAATATTATATATATGTATAACTGAATCACTTTGCTGTAAGCAGAAATTAACACAACATTGTAAATCAACTATGCTCCAGTAAAAAAATTTTTTAAAATTTAAATTTTTCTTACTTGCCTAAGGAAACTATAGTGAAAAAATATATATTCTCTGAAATAAGTAAGATAGCCAAGTAACTTTTTAGTAGAAATGCAAAACTACTCATTTACTTCAGTTTTCAGATAAATGGCATGAGGTTTATCACAAATATATTACCTACATGTTGTTTTCCCTTCTTTCACATATAAACCTCGATGAAGCACAGAATTTTAAAAGTTGCCAGAAAACTATTTCCCCCAATACCCTTATTTTGCTATATGTGGAAACATCAAGGTCCAGCAGATCTTACAGTTTATACTGAGTAATGCATGGGTTACATGGTGGATAATACTGGGTTACATGATGGCAAAAGTTGTTCTATTTGAAGTACAGGGTTAGCAGGCCCCAAGCAACTCTCTGTTGGAAAAAGCAAGGCTCTCTCTAAAACTGCCTAATAGTCACTGCATTAGACTTCCCATTTCAGGTGTAAGGTTTGGGGCCACCCTTCACACTGCATGTTCTACATTTTCAATTCATTGTAAAAATGTTCTACATTTTTCATTCATTGTAAAAATAATGTGTTGTTTTTTTAAACATTTTTTTAAATTTTATTTATTTGGTTGCTTGGGGTCTTAGTTGCAGCAGGCAGTCTCCTTAGTTGTGGCATGTGAATTCTCAGTTGCAGCACGCATGTGGGATCTAGTTCCCTGACCAGGGATCGAACCCGGCCCCCCTGCTTCGGGAGCACGGAGTCTTAACCACTGCGCCACCAGGGAAGTCCCAAAATAATGTGTTTTAAATGAGTCAGTGATCACTGGCCATTATGGGTTAAATTGTGTCCCCCGTAAAGATATCCAGAAGTCCTAACTCTTAGTACATGTGACTGTCACCTTATTTGGAAATAGGGTCTTTGCAAATGTAATCAAGTTAAGATGAGGTCATTTGGGTGGCCCTAATCCAGTATGACTGATGTCCTGGTTAAGAGAGGAGAATGCCATGTGAAGATAGACACTCAGGGAGAATGTCATGTGATGAAGGGGTCAGAGACTTGAGCCATGCAGCTAAAGCCAAGGAGTGCCAGGAACTGATGGCCATCACCAGTAAGTCTATTGTCTTACATCATCAGTTTTCATGTGCACACTTCACAAAATGAAGCTCCATTCATCCATGCATGCACATTTATTACCTAGGAAGCCACAGACATTGTTAGATGGGACTTAGGGAAGCCAAGAGCGTGATATCACGTGTGAGGGTGTGTTTGGGGCATGAGAAAGGGAAGTTAACAATTAAAGTTGTGATATATATATATATATATATATATATATATATATATATATATATATATAAAGTGCCATGATGGTATAAGCACAGAGAAATGAGACGAGGCAAACAGGCTCAGGATATTGGGTGAATTGCCCTCTTGAGCTGAGTCTTAACACAGAAGAATTAGCCTGGAGGTGAAGAGAAGCTCTGGAGAGAGGAAACCACATTTGCAAGAATACAGAGATATGCCATGATCAAGCATAGTATGATACTGATGGCAACACTGGTATTTTGGCATTTATTTTTCAGAGTATGTTAATGCCTATATTTGATTTTAAAACATAGACACATATGGTGTTATGGGGTGAATTGTGTCCCCCCCTCCCCAATTTATATGTTGAAGTCCTAACTCCCTGTACCTCAGAATGTAACCATATTTGGAGATTAGGTCTTTAAAAGGTGATTAAGTTAAATGAGTCTTTTAGGGTAGGCCCTAATCCAATATGACTGGTGTCCTTTATAAAAGGAGGAGACTGGGACACACAAGAGAGACCCCAGGAATGTGCATGCACAGAGAAAAGATCAAGTGAGGACACAGCCAGAAGGCAGCCATCTGTAAGCCAAGGAGACAGGTCTTGGGAGAAACCAAACCTACCCAGTCTGTGGTATTTGTTATGGCATCCCTAGAAAACGAATTCAATGACCAAAGCACGAGAAATCTGGTGGAGGATGGCAAGAAGCGAGGCTGTGACATAGGCAAGGGCTAGAATACGAGGGGCCATGCATTCCATCCTGATGACAATAACACATTGAAGAATTAGGCAGGAGATAAATCAGACACGTATTTTAGAAAAATCCCTCTAGAATGCAGTGTGGAAGATAAGACCAGAGAAAAGAAAGATCAGAAGGAGGCTATTGGAAGCAAGAAGGGATTAAGGTTCGAATTAATTGGTGGACTGGTTGTGAGGAATGAGGGAGAGGGATCCAGAGTAACTCCAGGATGGGTAGAGAGTGGTGCCATTGCCCTTTGTAGGGAAACACGGAAGCAGCACCATCAAGGAAGAGGGCGATAAGGTAAGTAGTGGACGTGCTGGACTCAAGATGCCTGTGAGTTTTATAACCTTCTCAGCACACAGGAAGGCACAGTGATCCTGCAAATCAGAAAGGAAGAGAGAACCCTTGGTAGTGTGCAAAGTTCAGATAGTGGTTCAAGCAATGGGAGGCAGTGAGATCACCCAAGAAAAGGTATCATGAGAAGAAGGTTACAAACAAATCCCTGGGGAATAACAAGGGTCTTAAACCCCCTAAACAAAAATGATGGTCAAAGCAAACGGAGGAGTGTTTTCAATATGAACAGAGAAAACAAAGGCCACCTACAGGATGGAGTTGAAAAGACTTGAAGAGTAATTTTTACCTCTGTCTATTTCACACAGAGATGGGAAACGCAAGATGCGTCACCTACAAATGATGGTTTTCAGTACATTCTACAATTGTTCAGATACACGAACATTCAGTTCAACGTGGAAAGATGGTTCAGAGACCTAGACTGTTGCTCTCCTTAGGCTGAAATGCCGCATTTCCCTTCCTGGATACCAGAACTGCTACTAATTGACAGTGGATTATATAATCTTATATTTATCTGGTCTTTATATATTACATAATTTATATAAATTTATATTTTTGAACATGTAACCATGAAGGAAAGAGACTACATACACATGTATATGTGTATATGTATGTCTGTGATTTTTTAACAAATGTTATCAGATTAACATTGCTTGAAAGCAGTCACCTTGGGAATCAATCCAATTATTCTTACTATATACTATTATGCAAAACAGTTTAGAATTTCTTTGCAAAAAACTACAGAGCAGTAGCATGGACTTGAATTTTTGGAAAGAGCTGAGCCAATCAGTTAAGCCTAATGAACCACACACACACACATACACACACACACACACATACACACACAGGCAATAGTTTTTTTGTATCAAAAGCAAGGTATGACTGGTTGAGTACCTGAGAAAAATGGTTTTATGTCTTGCATGACATGGTCTCCTTTTGAAAAAAATTACTTTCCTATAGATACAGAAGTACATTCACTACTATGTCTTCGTCTTTATTTTTTTTTTTATTTATTTTTTTTTTTCCTTGCGTTATGCGGGCCTCTCACTGTTGTGGCCTCTCCCATTTGCGGAGCACAGGCTCCGGACACGCAGGCTCAGCGGCCACGGCTCACGGGCCCAGCCGCTCCGCGGCATGTGGGATCCTCCCGAAACGGGGCACGAACCCGCGTCCCCTGCATCGGCAGGCGGACTCCCAAGCACTGCGCCACCAGGGAAGCCCCCCGTCTTTATTTTTTATAGTAAGCATCTATTACTTTTAAAGTCAGAAGAAAGCTACTCTGGTAATGAAAAAAGGATGTCTACAAAAATTACCTAAGACATTTGCCCCTTAGGCAATTCCAAAAGAGAACTTCTGTAAGTAATCTGTGCAATCGTGCCTCCCTAAAATAAATATACAGCTTCTCAGGGTAAGTACCTTGGGGTTATTACTCCTTTAAGTTCTCATATTTATTTAATAGAAAAAGAATAGGAAAAGTTTATACCAATGTAATGGCACTCATTATCTCTTGGAATACAGAATTTTGAGAGCTTTTTATGTATATTGTTATCTTGTTTCTATTTTCTGACTTACAAAAAAAACAATGAACATGTATTGCTTTGGATTAAGAAAAATAATAAAGTTGCAAACAAAATTAGCAACATCTGAAAAGGCATACATTCCCTTAAAAATCAATAAATCACTATTTTCCCAAACACATATACATAAAGTTATTAGTTAGGCTTACAACCTACATTATATCAGCTTTTGTCGGCTTTGTCTCCTTAGAGTTTTATATTTAAAGAAAATAGGACTGTATATAATTTTATGACATAATTTCCTAAACATTTCATTCAACTTGTTGCTCAATAAACACTGATCAAATAATGTAGTAGGCAGAGGAGAACTGAAACTTCATGAAGCCTGCCTGAGAAAGTTTAAAATTATAAAGGAGCACACATGAGAGCCTTGCAGTGGCTACCTAGGTAAGAGAGACACAGCTGCTGGCCACCCGCTGGATTTACTCGCCTTCCCCCATCTGTTCTCCCCCAACTACATCCAGGCACAATGTTATACCTGTAAGAAGGTATGAGACTGTAGGGTTTTACATGCATACTATGTACTTCAAGATTCATAATTTCAGAAATTCATATATTTCTGGATCAGTTTCCTAATAACTGGCTCAAAATGTCTGCCAAAAGAATATGGCTTATAATAGTTATTGCTTCTCTTTAAAACAAATCCCTTAAGAATGGAAATACAGTTTTATCTATCTCTACAAATACCACCACACATCCTAAGTTTCGAATAAATAACGTCTATATAAAAGTAGTGTATTTGAAAATATATTTCTGCAAATCTATTTCAATCAATGTAAGTAGGCTGATCTTAAACAACAGGAAAATCCAAAGGTCATAACTTTAGAGGGAGTCTGCTGCCATAAAATCAAGAAGGCTAAAAATCTCAGATTTCACTACTCTTCATTCTGAGGAACAGCTGAATATGTCACTTTATCCTTAATTTACTTCACATTTCAATATAACACTACATTTTCTATTTTCTCTTTGCACACACACACATAAATGTATATAACCACCAACCCACAATTCAAAAAAGGCCAATCCATATTAATACTGGTGGATACTTTTCAGAATTCGAAGAAAGAACAAATTGAAAAAAAAAAAAGGTTAATGCATTCAGAAGAAAATAAAGCTTTCTTACGAGGCAGGACTCGGTGTCAACTCTGGCAGCATCTCTCTCCCCATGATTAACTGCTTTGCACACAGGTAATCTAAATGGTTTACTGTACCTGGTTTTTAACACTTGCATATCTTTTCAGGTGTTTTATAAATTCTGGTCGAGAAGTGTTTCGTGAAATTATAAGAGCCATGCTTCCATTATTTAATCTGAAATTCAATATTTGTATTTGACATTAAAATATTTATTAAGAGAGTACATCAGAAATTACTCTGTATCATTCCTCCTAACAAATAATGTTTACTAGAAGCTGTAGGCAAGCTAGATAAATCACCATCACATTAAATTTACCTAAAATTATTAAATCATATCTTGCTGTGCTGTCTTTTAAATGAAACAGCCTTTCAAATTAGTTTTATTAAACAACTGACTGATTTCCTTCTCACCAAGAACTGACACCAAGCACTTCTTAAAAAATGAATCATCATGCATCCTATTCACATATCAAGACATAATTTGAAATCCAATGTACTTACTTAGGGATTCTAAGTGTGAAACCATGTATTTTTTTAAAGATGTGTTGTACGATAGTTAATAAATACAAATGGTCTAACAACTAGTTCAACACTTTTTAAAATCTAAAGTGTGATTTAAATATTTATTTATGGGCAGGTCTAAGTGACATAGGAAACCAAATAAATCAGAGGCTCTTGGATGGATGAACTGGAGTGAACAAATGCTACCACACATGTTCAGTTAAATGACTGAACATTTTAATCTTGCATAACTCTTCAGTTCAATATAAGAGGCTGCAAATTTAGAGGTGTGATTTAGTGCCAAAAAGCCACTCACAGATGCATCTAGCTTTAGAAGGCAGTTTGCAGAAATATGTGCAAATGACTTCTAGGCTCAGTTTCCGTGCAAATATAAAGTTATTCCAAGAATAACAATGACGACATAAAAAAGAGCTCTTTAAATCTTATGCAAGCTCAGGTTAGAGCTGTAAGGGACCTTGGAGATTACCCAGTCATTCACTCAGTTTATGTAGAAGTAAAAGAAGCTCCGAAGTTTAAGTGATTGGTTCAAAGACAGAGAAAAACAAAATAATCACTGGAACCAGAGCACTTAATCCAGGGTCCACTATTCCTTTTACCCATTACGTCACCTCTTCCCAACTGGAAATAAATAGTACCAAAACATCAGAAAATCTAGAAACAATAAATGCTGGAGAGCGTGTGGAGAAAAGGGAACACTCTTACACTGCTGGTGCGGATGTGAACTGGTACAGCCACTATGGAGAACAGTATGGAGGTTCCTTAAAAAACTAAAAATAGAACTACCATATGACCCAGCAATCCCACTACTGGGCATATACCCTGAGAAAACCATAATTCAAAAAGAGTCATATAACAAAATGTTCACTGCAGCTCTATTTACAATAGCCAGGACATGGAAGCAACCTAAGTGTCCATTGACAGATGAATGGATAAAGAAGATGTGGCACATATATAAAATGGAATATTACTCAGTCATAAAAAGAAACGAAATTGAGTTATTTGTAGTGAGGTGGATGGACCTAGAGTCTGTCATACAGAGTGAAGTAAGTCAGAAAGAGAAAAACAAATACTGTATGCTAACACATATATATGGAATCTAAGAAAAAAAAAATGTCATGAGGAACCTAGGGTTAAGACGGGAATAAAGACACAAACCCTAATGATTAATGATGTTGAGCATTCTTTCATGTGTTTGTTGGCAGTCTGTATATCTTCTTTGGAGAAATGTCTATTTAGGTCTTCTGCCCATTTTTGGATTGGGTTGTTTATTTTTTTGTTATTGAGCTGCATGAGCTGCCTGTAAATTTTAGAGATTAATCCTTTGTCAGTTGATTCATTTGCAAATATTTTCTCCCATTCTGAGGGCTGTCTTTTGGTCTTGTTTATGGTTTCCTTTGCTGTGCAAAAGCTTTGAAGTTTCATTAGGTCCCATTTGTTTATTTTTGTTTTTATCTCCATTACTCTAGGAGATGGGTCAAGAAGGATCTTGCTGTGATTTATGTCATAGAGTGTTCTGCCTATGTTTTCCTCTAAGAGTTTGATAGTTTCTGGCCTTACATTTAGGTCTTTAATCCATTTTGAGCTTATTTTTGTGTATGGTGTTAGGGAGTGATCTAATCTCATACTTTTACATGTACCTGTCCAATTTTCCCAGCACCACTTATTGAAGAGGCTGTCCTTTCTCCACTGTATATTCCTGCCACCTTTATCAAAGATAAGGTGACCATATGTGCATGGGTTTATCTCTGGGCTTTCTATCCTATTCCATTGATCTATCTTTCTGTTTTTGTGCCAGTACCATACTGTCTTGATTACTGTAGCTTTGTAGTATAGTCTGAAGTCAGGCAGCCTGATTCCTCCAGCTCCATTTTTTGTTCTCAAGATTGCTTTGGCTATTCGGGGTCTTTTGTGTTTCCATACAAATTGTGAAATTTTTTGTTCTAGTTCTGTGAAAAATGCCAGTGGTAGTTTGATAGGGATTGCATTGAATCTATAGATTGCTTTGGGAAGTAGAGTCATTTTCACAATGTTGATTCTTCCAATCCAAGAACATGGTATATCTCTCCATCTGTTTGTATCATCTTTAATTTCTTTCATCAGTGTCTTATAATTTTCTGCATACAGGTCTTTTGTCTCCTTAGGTAGGTTTATTCCTAGATATTTTATTCTTTTTGTTGCAATGGTAAATGGGAGTGTTTTCTTGATTTCACTTTCAGATTTTTCATCATTAGTATATAGGAATGCCAGAGATTTCTGTGCATTAATTTTGTATCCTGCTACTTTACCAAATTCATTGATTAGCTCTAGTAGTTTTCTGGTAGCATCTTTAGGATTCTCTATGTATAGTATCATGTCATCTGCAAACAGTGACAGCTTTACTTCTTCTTTTCCGATTTGGATTCCTTTTATTTCCTTTTCTTCTCTGATTGCTGTGGCTAAAACTTCCAAAACTATGTTGAATAAGAGTGGTGAGAGTGGGCAACCTTGTCTTGTTCCTGACCTTAGTGGAAATGCTTTCAGTTTTTCGCCATTGAGGATGATGTTGGCTGTGGGCTTGTCATATACGGCCTTTATTATATTGAGGAAAGTTCCCTCTACACCTACTTTCTGCAGGGTTTTTATCATAAATGGGTGTTGAATTTTGTCAAAAGCTTTCTCTGCATCTATTGAGATGATCATATGGTTTTTCTCCTTCAATTTGTTAATATGGTTCTCTGTTATAAAGCAGAAACTAACACACCATTGTAAAGCAATTATACCCCAATAAAGATGTTAAAAAAAAAAAAAATCAAACAATTAAAGCCACTACTCTAGGTCTGGTAAAAAAAAAAAAAAGACACAAACCTACTAGAGAATGAACTTGAGGACACGGGGAGGGGGAAGGGTAAGCTGTGACAAAGTGAGAGAGTGGCATGGACATAGATACACTGCCAAACGTAAGGTAGATAGCTAGTGGGAAGCAGCCGCATAGCACAGGGAGATCAGCTCGGTGCTTTGTGACTGCCTGGAGGGGTGGGATAGGAAGGGTGGGAGGGAGGGAGACGCAAGAGGGAGGAGATATGGGAACATATGTATAGGTATAACTGATTCACTTTGTTATAAAGCAGAAACTAACACACCATTGTAAAGCAATTATACTCCAATAAAGACGTAAAAAAAAAAAGTACCAAAACATTAGTGTTTTGTGCATTCTTGATTTCTTTTTAATTACTTAGTTTTTACTGGTAAACATGAAAAGCATTTCATGTGTCTACGTTTCAATACTTATTAGTAATTGAAACACATGCTATGTGCCTGGCACTGTTCTAAATATTTTCCATACATTAATGCATATAATCTTAGAAAAATTCAAATATAAAAAAATTAGTTCCTATCAGCAACTTGCACTGAGGTATTTTGAAGTAAATTATACTTTTCTGTGAAAAAATAAATAAAGGTGGAAGTTGAAACTCCTTTGCAATTTCGCTGAATCATCCAGAAGCTAAATTTTTGAATACCTTGGTCAGCTGAGGCTCTGATGTAAAGGCCTTAAAAAAAAAATGGCATGTTTGCTTACAATCCACAGAAGACATCTCTAACTAATCATCCTCCTCTGAAAAATTCATCAATGCAGATTGAACCTGGAGAGTAAGCAGTGGAATTCCAGGCCAGCTGGAAAATGACTGGAGCAGCTTGGAAGGAGGCATGAATCTACGGCTCCCAGGAGAGCAGGACTACTTCCCACGAAGGTCCTTGAGCAAACACGAGTGTCAGAGACGGCATAGGGTTAGAGCAGCACTGTGTCAGGTCCTGGAGAATGCAGCTCTAGTCAGCCAGCCAGATCTTCACTTTTCGTAGGGGAAACTACACTAGGGAGATGCACAGCTATCTAGGGTTTCTGAGGGTATGGGGAGGAAACAATCAGCCTCAATTTCTAAACCACACAAGCTCCAGCACTAGAGATAATTAACGAGACTCTGACATCTGATTTTTAAAATAGTTTCTCGGGCTTCCCTGGTGGCGCAGTGGTTGAGAGTCCGCCTGCCGATGCAGGGGACACGGACTCGTGCCCCGGTCCGGGAGGATCCCACATGCCACAGACCGGCTGTGCCCGTGAGCCATGGCCGCTGAGCCTGTGCTCCGCAACGGGAGAGGCCACAACAGTGAGAGGCCCGCGTACCGCAAAAAAAAAAAAAAAAAAAAATTTCTCTTCTTCTCTAACTTTGGATATTTCCCTCTTTCTTACCTTCCTATCAATTGCCAAGGAAAACATTTTTAATCAATCCCTTTACCAATTGTTAATCCTTCAGATTAAATATTTTTCAGGGAAGTTGAAACTAATCATTAAAATGATGTTATGAATTGCCAAAGTACATACATAAGTCATTCTTTTATTCCACTTCTGGGGAAAATCTAGCAGTGACGACATTATGCAACATTCATCACCTTTCTTCTATGCTCTACAGGAATGCAAGAGAAATATATTTTCAGACCAATGATGGACAACTACATGAAAAGGATGTGCAAGAGATGGAACAGCTATAGCTTGTGGATAAAATGATATACAAAATGTCTCATGAAAATGTGGGCAGTAGATTCAAATGTACCACAATTCACACTAAATATAACTAAAATGTTTCCTTTGACTAAAAGTATCATACACACATACATGTTATTCCTGCTAAGGATGTATACGTCTGCACTAAAATCAAAAGGCAGAGATGTGCATAAGGAATACCAGAATTAAATATAATATTCTCAATGA
Source organism: Lipotes vexillifer (assembly GCF_000442215.2). Taxonomy (NCBI): domain Eukaryota; kingdom Metazoa; phylum Chordata; class Mammalia; order Artiodactyla; family Lipotidae; genus Lipotes; species Lipotes vexillifer. The sequence goes on from NW_006788075.1 coordinate 1,682,263, forward strand.
CTGGTAAATAAATAAAGCAAAGTAGACATAAAATAACACAATAAGATCATGTCAATAAAACCCAAGGAATATTATTTTACCCTCAGTGATATTAAAAAATCAGAGTAAATTATCATTTTTCCAGTATAACAGTTACTCTCAGCCTACTCTGAAGACAAATCCCTTAAAATCAACTCAGAAATGACCTCTTGATAATATTCTAGTTAGCCAAGAGTTAGCAGGGTATTCTGAAAGATAAATGTGGTTTATAGAAAAGTTTCAATAGGGCTTCCCTGGTGGTGCAGTGGTTAAGAATCCACCTATCAATGCAAGGGACACGGGTTCGAGCCCTGGCCCGGGAAGATCCCACATGCCACGGAGCAACTAAGCCCGTGCACCACAACTACTGAGACTGCACTCTAGAGCCCACGAGCCACAACTGCTGAAGCCTGTGTACAAGAGCAGCCACCACAATGAAAAGCCCGCCCACCCCAACGAAGAGTAGCCCCCGCTCACCGCAACTAGAGAAAGCCCGCGCACAGCAACAAAGACCCAACTCAGCCAAAAATAAATGAATGAATGAATGAATGAAAAGTATCAATGATTCAATAAAAACACTTACTAACCTGGTATTAGGTGCCAAGCCTCTAGGTGCCACTGAACACAGGCACGGAATTGCCATAATGCTGACATTCAAGAACTGACCCTGGATCATTTGCCACTGATCATTACAGTCTAAAGGTAATGGAAGGGAATGGTTACTTTTCCCCACCAGAGCAAAATGTCAATAGAGCCCTGCTCAGTTCTCAAGGAGGTAACTTCATACTCACCAGATTTCAGAGATCCCTGTGCCCTCCTAAAAGTAAGAAAACAAGACAAAGAAACATCACATCACACACAAAAAAATAGCATCTATTAAACATGAGATGATTAGAGAACCCAACATTATATATATTAGATTCAGCAGTAAGTAAAAATATGTGAACAATTCTGTCACTGCATTAGTTGTTGATTCACTGATTCATCAGTAACAATGATTTTCAAAATTTCTTTTAAGACTAGAGCACTTCCTTTGTGTGGCTTTGAGTAATATTTTTGTTCCACATTAGAAATTCTCATGAGGGCAGAAACTATGGATTTTGTTTGTTTGTTTGTAGGCGTATTTTATCCAAGGTGTCTGGCATACAGCAGGTACTTTAATAAACAGCTATTGAATGGACGGATGGACAGATGGATGGATGGATGGATGGATGGAGTGAATAGCTGTTTCTGAAGACAGATGCCAAACTACGTGGCCTAACAGAATCTGTAGGACCCCATGATTCTTTATTCTTCACTAATATGATAGAATAACAACCAAAGATCACAAGTCTAATAAACTGTTTATATCAAACAGTTTTATGCTTCAAAGAAAGATATAGACTCCTGTATTATACTTTGAGCTTTTCACTTACCTTTCTTCTAAATCCTGAGGGTCGTTAAATGGTAAAAATGATATTTCACATTCCTCTGGCCTAAAATATAATGAAACTTGTTATTAGCACTCATTGACTCTGGGATATGAAATTTGGGGGTTAAGAAAAAAAGACTTACTTAAGTCTTGCCAGTGCCTTAATGACAGCAAAATCCATACGTTGGTTAGGGGACATCCATCGATGTTTTTCTGCCAGAGCCAAAGCTCTTCCACCAAAGCCAAACATGGCCGAGAACCCAAAGCGAAGAAACTTGCCAGTGGTGCTGAAGGTACAGACATCGACCGGTTGTATGTGCCCTTGAATGTTATATTGAATATCAGTCAGTCAGCAAGTAAGTAGAGCCAGGTGTCAAAATGGCAAACATAGGAGAGCATATTTATTTACTCAGAGAAGAAGAAAATGTCAGACTACTTTATACCATAATATCCTATTTTCTCTTCCACTCTCACTACCTACAACTACTGCAATCGCCATTTATAACTTTTTCAGGTACCAAGGGAAGAGACACAAACTGGTAAATTTTGCAGCTTACTGCTTGCTATTTTAAACAAAACATGGCTAAGGAAGTGAAGTTGAAGTGCATGTGCAGAGTAAACTCAGATTTAACAGATTTGCATTTATTAGAGCTTACATGCTTTACATCAGTTGAGATAATAAAAGGTCTAGTGGAAGTACACTGGCTAAAAATTTTTTTCATGTGCTTTTTTTTTCCTTTTAATAACTAGTCCTAGAGTTTTGGTAGTCAAACAACAGTACCTGATATATTTAATCAATATGCATGGATTTTCTTGACCTGGTTATAAAATTGTGATCTTGAACATTATTCTATTATTTTCTATCAAGATTATAGTAAAACTTCACTTACTACTCTTTAGAGCACCTGTATTCTGAAAAAATCAGCAGTCAAAATAGTGAAGCTTTGCCTAACTGACTTTTGGTTTTTAGTCAAACATTTCTCTGCTTTGAGAGATAAAGAATCTGTCTTAGACAAGCCTAAAGGATATAAAATAGCCTTCCTTATATAAATAAAAACTTCCTTATAAAACATAAACTTCTTTGGAAGAATTCTTACCCATTATAATGTGCAAAGTTGCAGTTACCACATGAGAAATTCCATGAAGAGAATGTGCCAATACATTAGTAGATCCTGCCAAATCAAATTTAAAACATGTATGATCAGTATAGCAAACATTTTAAATTAACCATTTGTTCCTACTTTATAGACATGTCACTATGTAATGTTCAAATGAAAAATTAAGTGGAAGTGTACAAGTTTTTGTTCACATCATAGATGCAAATTGAATGGCTACTCAATTATTACTTAATCTTTAAATAACTTAAAAATTAGGAAACAAGTTATAGTATCTACTTGCTCACAGCTTCTTCCATCATGAATGTCTGTTTTCTACCTGAAAAAGTGCTAGTTATATCAAAGTCTGCTCCATTCAACTTTAATAAATAGGCTTCTTTACCAAAATGTGCACCAACAGCAGAAAGATGGCTCTGGAAAGCAGACAAATGCATAAACACAAAAAAGCCAAATAACAACTAAGAAAAAAGTATAAAATCACTATAAAGTACAAAAGATATGCTTTAAATACATTTTAAAGCTCTCAACCAAATGGAGATCCCTTCTATTATCTGAAAAATTGTACCCTAGATGAAGAAAACTCTTCATCCCATGGTATTTGCCATAGTTTGAGAATCTGTATTGAGACATTATAGGTTTCTGTTTTCCATAATCACTAAGAAAATTTAAGATCCACATGAATTTTTCCCACCAGCCTACAGAGAGAAAGCTTTCTCAAGTCAGGCCCCTGTAACATTTGTGTGTGTCTGAGATCTTGGGGTAAAGGCCTGGTTTCAAAGGGGAAAATACCAGCTAGCCCCTGCCATTCCCAGGAGGTACAAAGCATTTAAAATTAAGAAGCTACATTTTTCTTGATTTAAGTCCAGTAACAGCCAAGAACTGTGAAAGCATGGATGTACTGTGTACAATAGCTATCAATGCAAAGGCTAGCTAATCAGGAACTTTCCTGTGTGGTCATATGTAATCCCTTCTGTTTGTGTCACTTTGAACGCATGTATTATGCTTGGGCTGCTCAGCTGGAGAAGCTGAGTCAATGAAGGCGTTCTCAAGCAAGACTGTCATTAAAACAGTAGTCATCGTGAGGTACCTATCTAAGCATTCATGATTTCCAGACCTCTAGTGAAACCAATGCAAAAAATGTCCCCCTTAACCAATTGGTAAACTGGTTTTAACTGATTCATCAAACAGTAGTTTATGTTCTGACCCTTGTTACTCAGAATATGTCCCACAGCCCAGCAGCAATGGCCACACCTCCGTGTTTATTACACTGTTGATTCTCAGGCCCCACTCCAGACCTAAGGAGGCGTAGTCTGCATTTTATAAGATCCTCAGGTTATGTATATGGAGAGGCCCTCCTCCAGAACGTATGGTTCAAGGATCAGCGGCATCAACATTACTTGGGAGCTTGTTAAAAAGGGAAATTTCTGGGGCTTCCCTGGTGGCGCAGTGGTTGAGAGTCCGCCTGCCGATGCAGGGGACATGGGTTCGTGGCCCGGTCCGGGAGGATCTAGGCCCGTGCGCCATGGCCGCTGAGCCTGCGCGTCCGGAGCCTGTGCTCCGCAACGGGAGAGGTCACAACAGTGAGAGGCCCGCGTACCGCAAAAAAAAAAAAACAGGAAATTTCTGGGTTCCACCTCCAACCAATGGAAAGGGAGTGGCTGGGAGTGGGGCCCCCATGCCCATGTCTTAGCAAGCTCTCCAGGTGATTTGTATGCACCCTAAGGTCTGAGAAAAAGTGATCCAGAAAGCTGTTCCTCAGTGGATCTTTACCAGGAGTCAATGACCTAGGTTTTTCCAATTATTCTTTGACCCTCTACAGCCTGCCCTTTGGCTGTCTAATACTAATTAACTTGGAATGGGTAGGGGAAAAAAGCAAAAACAAATCAATTTTGCTTCCCAATCGGATTTATGGTAAAGGTTTTGGAGGAGGCCACATAATTAGAGTGAGATATTCAAGATTATCAATGGTTTACAGTACTCCATGAAACACATTTCCTCCATTACCATGGTTAATTAAGAGTAGACCATAAAAGCATTCCTCTAGAAAGACTATTAAAAAACAAAATGTAATGTTGTCATGTGCAATAGAGAATGACACATATCATGACTCAAGAAAATAAAGACCATTTATTCCCTGTGAGTTTGAAGTATGCTAAGTATGCCAAAGCACAAATCCTCTTAGAATGCTAGACATTGCTTTTTTATTTCTATGTCTTCTCAGGCTTTGCAACTTTGCCACTTTTCTTTAATTCCACTGAACTTGGCAGTGATGACAGACAGGACCAGAAATCAGAAAATCATTTTAGTCATCTTCTACTCTGCTTGACCTGTACCTTAATCCTTAAGAACATTTTTTTTTTAAAGAACATTTTTAACACTCTGAATTTAAAAGGAAAGTTCATGAAGAAAGTAGATGTAAAATTATAAAACTATAGATTGCTCCATATTTTTTTTGAATAATCTAAAAGAGTACAATTTCCAGAAACAAAATGGGATCCATCCAAAAAGATATCTACATGCCAAAAGAACATGCTGCTCACATAAATAAAAACTATGTAATTTTAGCATTCTCACAAAAGCTATAAATGTTCTACCTCAAGGTAAACATTTTAATTAGCCTGAAAAGTTATTTTTCTTAACACTACCAGCGACTTTGCTCACCACCGCCACCCCAAACCTGCTAAAATGTGCCACATCCAATGAGTAAGGACAGAAGTAGCAGCTCATGTAAAGCATGACTGATAGAAGAACCAGGCAGAAACTAGAGGCAAAAAGAAAAAAAAATTGTCCTTGGAAGTGCAAGCACTTCTGCAGAACAATTAACTTAATTAACCAGACATCATGAATATTCATAAGGCCATTAATGTCTCCCACATCCAAACAGATAAATGTGATGTAATGATTTCCTAGTCAAGCATATCTAAAATTCTCATGAAAACTGCACCTACACTTTGGTTCTTTGCCTGAAATATCATAGAAATTAACAGTCCCTTGGCAATATTTTATTCTCCTCAAATTAATTGGAAAGCATGAATTTATTTATGTGAATGCTATAGAAATATATGGTTCCCAGTCATCAGTATGTGGATTGAGCCTTGTTTTACAACAACTGGATTGCTTTTTTATTTTCATGTACTCTCTGGCTTTTCTCCCTATCCTCCCCCTCATCCCCTTAATCGGAATCTCTCTGTATAGTTCCTTAGCACCAGTTCCCATAGCAACAAACACCGTTGCTAATGGCCAGCAGTTCAAATACAGGCTTCCTCACATCTGATCCATCTGAGTCTGACCATAATTCAGCGGCTTAGTCTGTTGGCTCAGTGGAGTAATTTACTAAACACTCTCCCTCTGGGTGTCTCTCTCCAGGAGGCAAATGGCTTCAAAGGCAGACTCTCTTCTGCGTTAGCTTAGAAACTTCCTGCCTAGCTCTTGTTCCCATTCATTATCAAAGCCCTGACCAGACATAGAGTCCTCATATTAAATACATCCTGCACATGACTTCCTCCTCCTATTAGATGGAATCCACAAGCTAGAACTCTATACAACCACTAAAGTTTTGGCAACAGGCTGTATCTTCTAAACAAAAAGTATTCCAATGGCATTTCTACATATCCACTGTATCTAGAAAATGCTTTCAAAATCAGAAATATGCTTAAAAAGTATAATGATAATAAAACTCAATGCTGTTCCTTTATAACATCTGAGTTACATATTAAAACTGTAAGCATAACCACCAGTTTTTCTAGCTAGCTATTCACTTCATGTCAAATGAAGATCCACGGGGCCACCCATCCTTCCACTTTTGATGCAGCAGTGAATGAGTGACTTCAGGGGTGTAGGTATTAAGGAAGAGAAAAAGTGACCTAAGCACGTCCACTCTGTACAGAAGGAAATGTTAGGAAATTTCCACCATTACAGCCGGCACTTCTAAAGTGACACAGAAAGGTCAAAGTGCAGCCCAAATGCATCTTTTTGAGTTGATGCATTTTGTTCTCTTCTACCTAAGGGGGTCTTTCTCACAGATTTTTCTTAACAGGTTTTTACAATCATCAGGATATATCCCAATATGCCTCTCCTTTTAAATTCTTATTTTTATGAAAGACCTTTTTCTCTAGAAGGGCATTGGTATGTCTTTTGCCCTTTGTCAATTAACAATACTAAATATACTGAAATTCATACTAAATGACTCTGGTCATCAAATGGATAGAATGTTGCTTTTTTTTTTTCAACCATGTGTCTTCTATTTTCATAGGAAAGAATACAGTTGGCCCTGGAACACGGGTTTGAACTGAGTGGGTCCCACTTAGACGTGGATATTTTTCAGTTGTAATTACTACAGTACTTCATGGTCCCCGGATGGTTGAATTCGAGGATGCAGAGGAAAGGGGGGCCGACTGTAAATTGTTCAAGGGTCAACTGTAATTGTTTCCGCTTTTCTTGTAGAGATAATAACATGTGATGTTTTAAAGTGGAAAAAAAAGTCACTTTCCTTCACTACTGTTTGTTTCAATAATAATTTGAGAGGAGGGACTCATATAATAAACCTGCAAAAGATACTTTCATCTTTTCTGGACCCCAGTGTTGCTCTGGCCGCTCTCCCTGGCTCTGACCTCCACTTCCTTTTCCTCCCTTCCCCTAATCAGGAATCTTCCTAGAACAGGCTCCCAGCAGGTTGCTCCCTTGCTCTAAACCTCCCATTGTTCCCTACTGTTCATCATCTGCAATTCAGACCCCTTCCTGTGGCCTCCAGGAGCCACCATGATTTGGACCTGTTTTGACACCAGTACTACCAAACAAATGGCCTGTTTTCTATTCCTCAACATTCCTGGATTTTGCCTTGCCATTTATTATTTTTGTAGCCAAGAAAATAACTCATTCCCATCTTTCAGGCCATAAAAAAAAATTGTCCTACCTATTTTTAGGTGCAATTCAAGTGGTACTTGCTCTATAATGTCTTCTTTCCATTTATTCACTTAAACTTTGTTGAGTGTTCACTGTATCACATTCTGTTCTAGCTGCTGGAGACACAGCAGTCAGGACGAATCCTTTTGGCATATTCAAGCTTATCTGTTTACACTTCAACTATGGGAATTGAGTTACCACATTTTACCCCCCAAGAAATTATAAGCAGCTTGACTGGAATGGCCCTGTTTCAAAATTTCACATCTGGGACTGTATGATCATTAGACCTTTATATGAGAAGGTAGAATAACGGTCCCATTTATTGTTTGCTTAACTATGTATTAAACCCTGCACGTATACTATCTAATTTAACACTATAATAATCTTGTAATAAAGTGAGTGTCATGTGTGTTATCTCTCTTTTATGAATTAGAAAAATAAGGCTCAAAGAAATTAAATAACTTGGCCAGTCTCACATGTGCTACTGGAGATGCCAAGCGTGGGTCTTTCAAACTCAAAGTCTGTGTGTTTAACTCTGTGTGACACTGCCTAGGTTAGGAAGTAAACCAGGGGAAGATGGGCGAGGGGTTCCACTTGGCAAATCCACGGCCCCTCCCTTGCCTGCTGGTATCACACCAAGTGGAAGCTGGGCTTGGACAGGAGTCAGGATGCTGTCTGTTTCCACCCCGGCGTTCTTCTGGGCACTAAGAAGCAAAGCATGGGCCACTTCACTGGCAGATCCATCTCCACCAACACAGACCACACTAGAAAAGAAGAAATTAAGTCAAAGAATGAACAACATCAAAACAATTGGTGATAATTCGTGAAATTTTGACTTTAAAATATTGGGTTGGCCAAAAAGTTTTCGTAACATCTTATGGAAAAACCCGAACGAACTTTCTGGCCAGCCCAGTATTAATTTTAAATATTCTGTGCGTGTGATTACTCACACCTTCAAACACTTCAACATGTGTCAATGGATAAGAAGACACTAGCACTGCTCTGATAAAGTTTACTTCACAAATATCATACCTAGATGATACCCCATAGGCAAAATATTTTTAAATGGGTTAAGAGGCATTAAACACTTGAACATGTTAATTCACATCTGACCTGAATTTTGCTCTGTTAATATCCCAAAGCATATTATCCTCATCTTGTTTATGTTAATAATAGTCGTTTCAACTCATTTAACTAACACAAGCCAAAGTCATAAAATCCTGCTAATTTTCAATATAGCTCTGAAAAGACAGACAGCAATAAAAATCATGTAAAATATGAGGCTTTAATTTAAGGAACGGCTAATTATCATTAGTATGTAAATGTTAATTGCAAACCTGAACTAGTTTTCATCTCCTGGACATTACTGCGATATGGCAGTTTTAAAATTAGTGTTACTACCCTTTGACCCTAGTCAGTACTACTAATATTTTTTTTAAAACCTCACCATATGTACACTACAGGAGTGATGGGGTGGGAATCCATGAAAGTCATACAAGATATCAGAAGTTCTGTCATAATCATTCGTGTTTAAAAGATGCAAAATAAGGGGCTTCCCTGGTGGCGCAGTGCTTGAGAGTCCGCCTGCCGTTGCAGGAGACGCGGGTTCGTGCCCCGTTTCGGGAGGATCCCACATGCCGCGGAGAGGCTGGGCCCGTGAGCCGTGGCCGCTGGGCCTGCGCGTCCGGAGCCTGTGCTCCGCAAATGGGAGAGGCCACAACAGTGAGAGGCCCGCATAACGCAAGAAAAAAAGAGTCCGCCTGCCGATGCAGGGGACACGGGTTCGTGCCCCGGTCCGGGAGGATCCCACATGCCGCGGAGCGGCTGGGCCCATGAGCCATGGCCGCCGAGTCTGCACGTCCGGAGCCTGTGCTCCGCAACGGGAGAGGCCACAACAGTGAGAGGCCCGCGTATCGCAAAAAAAATAAAAAATAAAAGATGCAAAATAATCTTAAGTATCAAAATCACATCAATTTACCCAAAAGGAAAAGATTTTGTGTTATTGAGAGCAGCTGTCACACCCCAAGGCCTCCAAGGCCCAGCAGGAGCAGAAGAGTCTGCTCAGTCTAAAGAAGAGTCAGCTTCTCAGCACCAGCCCACTCCCATCATCCAGGAGGCAGGCTTTAGAGGACCACATCTTCTGATTTTTCTAGGGAAGCCACAGGTCCTGATTTTGGGGACAGTCTCCTAATTTATAAACACTCACAACTAGCATTCAATATATTTAAAAATTGTATGTGCCAAACAAAACAGCCTATGGGCCATAATCAGCAGGGGGTCCTGGTTCCCTAAGTTTAGGAAGCTCCAGAAGTTGGTGAATCCAGAGGCTGAGAATACTTTTTGCATCAACTCCCTCTACCTCTCAGCCTTCCAGCCCCAGCACCTAGGTGGGGTTCAGCGCTAGGGCTGCACATAGCCTGGGCGATCTAGGTCCATCCTAATTAGAAGAAACTCCAGGATATGAGATATGACCCAGGTCATTTTTGGCTGGGGGTATTATTTTGTCTGAACTGATTCCAGGGGCCATCAGTGTGGTCACTGATTCAGAGAAAAGTGATTATACCTACCGGGGACCAACTTCACATCAGGTAATACATTGGCTCTTTTCTGTTAAATTCCCAGAATTCTGTAAAGTAAGCATTAGCCTCATCCTTATATACGGGGAAGCCAAGGTTTCATTTGAACCTTATCTGTATGATTTCAAAGACCTCTATGAGCAGATTTCCAAACATTCTGTGAACTTAATTATAACTCCCAGTTCCATGCCTGTCTACCAACCGAGGTGTATGTGGCCTAAAAGGGACCTGTAAAGTCTTCCAACACAGCATCTAACTTAGTACAAAGAACTTGCCTCTTCCATATAGTATGTCAACACTTGAACCCTGGAATCGTGCATCCAGTTATAGCACATGTTAACTCATTGCTAGTTAGTAGAAATGGCCTTTCTATGAACATGCTCTGCTACAAAAGCCTTTGCAATTTTGTCATAACACATTCTGTGTTAAATATTTTGAAACTATAACAAGTGATAATTATAACAATAAAGTAACATTTAGTGAACAATTACCAGACACTGTTGTCAGCACTCTCCATGTATTAACTTTTTAAATTTGAACAATAACTGTATGCAATAGATACTTTTACTCCCAATTTACAGATTAGGAAACTAAGACATAAAAAGATTAAGCGACTTTTCCAAGGTCATACTATAGTAAGTTATGGAATGAGATTTTGAACCAAGACAATTTGGCCTTAGAAACTACACTACTATTTGATATATTAGACTCCTTTCTTATATATAAAACCTAATGAAAATAGCCTTATGAGAGTTTTATTATTTTGGAAATCAGTTTACCAGTAGAATCACTGTGTACTTAAACAAGTGAGAAAGGAATAGAGCTATTTATCTTGACAACTACTAGATCACTGAGATCATCTCAAGATATAGTTACTCAACCTAGAGAATATGCTTAATACAAATATATCGCAAGAGTCTAGATATTACAAGAAAAGGCAAAAAAATAAACTTTTTTTAATGAGTTAATTTAACCACACTTAAGAGCTACCCTAAAACATAAACCTTTACAAGTGGTACATCTTGTGTTTTCAGAATAAGCAAACTCTTTCTTGCCATGACCCAAAGTAGAGCTTTTCTGTCTAGAAAAGTACAACTGGGGGCTAATATCTTACTTCTCTTTTTTAAAAAGTGACGGGAAAATTTTTAAATTGCTGTTTGTGTATTTGTCTATCAACCCATATCATTACTGAAATGTTTATTATTGCATTTTTGACTTAAAATTTTTTTTGAAAAGAGATACTTTTTTTAAACCTTATTTAGTAATACAGATATCATGGTGGTGATAAAATGTTAGTGCAAGCCAAATAATGTCTAGATTCTCGTGAAATTAAAAGAAGGAAAAAACTATAATTCAACAAATTAAAATTTTAAAATGCTGTGAAATAAAACAGAAAAATATTAGTATATGTATAATTGCATAAGAGCTACAGATTAGCTTAACAATTGTCACATGAATCCAACTGTTACCGCTTCAAGTCTATGCACCCAATATTACAGTTTTCTTTGCCTTTACAAAACTTCCTATTCATGCCCAGTGTAAAGAGGGGTCAATATGGAAACGGACGCTCCTGCAAGCTCTAGCAGTGAATCTGAGAGTATTTGCTAGAACACACTGGAGCTGCACACAAGCTATCATGAGAACTGATACACTGTTCCTGTGGCATTAGGAATATGTCACAATGTGTCTTCATAGAAACATGTGCAAATCATTAAAAAAACTCCGAAAACTTAACAAATAGTCTTCTTAAACATTATTTACTAATCATTTTGCTTTACTGAAAAATAATATAGAATTTCTCTTGGATCTTAAAACTCTCTGTCTGGTCTGTGTCTAAAAAGCTTTAGATGATTTCCTAGTCACTCCCTACCAACAGCTCCACTAGAGTCAGGCAGAGATGCTTCAGGCTCAAGTTGAGCCCCAAAATACCACAGAATCCTGGGGTTACCTTATCCCGACCTTAAGTCTTTTGTATCAATTTCTCAAAAAGTCCTCCTATAGCCATTCTTTGAACAGATTCAGGAACAGGGAACTCATGAATGTAGTGTCTTCCACTTTCAAACAATTCTACTTGTTAGAGAATTGTTCTTTGGAAATGCCTACAGAAACTGTTTCCATTGTTCTCCTCATATGTATACTTCTCTATGTAATTCTAAGTAGAGTGACTTAAAATTACTATTTTATTAAGATAGTTATCCCAACCACCACTTCGTCTCCTAACTGGAAAGACTGGGCTCAAATAAATAAATAAATAAGCTATTTAAAGGATCTTAGAAATATTAGACAACTTGCAATAGAAATTTTAAATTATTTTAAGTTCTAATTAATTCAGCATGCTGTAGAGCAGTGGTCCCCAACCTTTTTGGCACCAGGGACCTGTTTTGTGGAAGACAATTTTTCCACGGACGGTGGGCGGTGGAGGTGGGATGGGTTCAGGCGGTAATGCAAACAATGGCGGGGATGGGAAGTGGCAGATGAAGCTGCACTCCCTTTGCCCACTGCTCACCTCTGGCAGTAGGGCCCAGTTCCTAACAGGCCACAGACCGGACTGGTCCTCAGCCTGGGGGGTGGGGACCCCTGCTATAGAGTTTAGAAACAGTGAACTCACTGGAACTCAATTCACATAATGGTTAGGCCAAACTACTTGGTTTAAAAAAAATGTAGGTAATAACTAAAGGATCTATATATCTTGCACTGCCACACTGCAAAATAACAGCACCTGCCATGTGGAATAAACAAGAATTAAGTATGTTCAGGTAAAGAGAAAAACATTACTTGTTGTGCTTAAGCTATAGTCTTTCATCATTCTGCAAAGTTCTTCTTGATCTTTGCATAGTTAATTACCAATGGAACTTAGTTATAGATACCACATTTATCAGAACATTGCATAACGTTGACAGGCAAGACCAGGTCTAATACCTACAAATACCTGTTATTCTTATTATTTATATAATCACGTTTTGAAGCAAGGACTTATTTGCAATGCAACATCTCTTATATACTCACAAGCTGTGCTTCAGGACTATGCAGCATATTAAGGTAGGTAGCTGGTAGACATGATTCCCCCAATTACTTTTCCTAAATTGTCTACTTGCAAGATAATTTCCTAAATGTAGCCTATTAATCAATCTGTCTAGCTCGAAGTACAAAGGTCTGAAGTAATCTCCTACCTCATATTCTTCATGCTCAGTATTTATACAACATTGCCATCTAGATTTGCTCCCCTCAGTTAAATTCAAATGCTCGAGAGGGTGTGGAGAAAAGGGAACCCTCTTGCACTCTTGGTGGGAATGTAAATTGATACAGTCACTATGGAGAACAGTACGGAGGTTCCTTAAAAAACTAAAAATAGAATTACCGTATGACCCAGCAATCCCACTACTGGGCATATATGCAGAGAAAACCATAATTTAAGAAGACACATGCATCCCAATGTTCATTGCAGCACTATTTACAATAGCCAGGACATGGAAGCAACCTAAATGCCCATCGACAGACAAATGGATGAGGAAGATGTGGTACGTACACACAATGGAATATTACTCAGCCATAAAAAGGAACGAAATTGGGTCATTTGTAGAGACGTGGATGGATCTAGAGACTGTCATACAGAGTGAAGTAAGTCAGAAAGAGAAAAACAAATATCGTATATTAAAGCATATATGTGGAACCTAGAAAAATGGTACAGATGAACCGGTTTTCAGGGCAGAAATAGAGACACAGATGTAGCGAACAAACGTATGGACACCAAGGGGGGAAAGCAGTGGGGTGGTGGTGGTGGTGGTGTGATGAATTGGGCAATTGGGATTGACATGTATACACTGATGTGTATAAAATGGATGACTAATAAGAACCTGCTGTATAAAAAAATAAAATAAAATTCCAAAAAAATAGTTCCTTTTTGAAAAATTATGTTTTACTTACCAAACTTTCTTCTTCATCCAATAATACTTTTCTCACCAACAAATATTAAGCATTTCTGAAAAACAACCCTACTAATTCTGATTGCATCACTTTCCTCTCTAACACATTCTAATAATTTTTCGGGAAGAGCAAAGCCTTTCATTTCAGTTGAAAAATCCAAATGCCCTTCCTGATATTGTGAGTGCATTGTTGCCTCCCTGCCCATTATCATGTTACACAAATAATTCACATACCTGCCACCTTTTAAAACTCTGAAATATCCACACTTGCAAAAAAATCTTCCCTAAAAGAATATGTTTTTAGTCTTGTACATCAATCCAGCACTTTAGCAAATTGATTCACCTAAATTTTAAAAATGTCAATTAAAGTATATGTCACTTGCCTTTTTTCTAATGTTTCCATGCCTTCTTTCTAATGTTTCCATGCCAGTGAACAATTTCTACACACACCAGCAATGTACTGCAAACAACAGTTTCTAATGCCTACTGTGAATAACATATTTATTTGGTAGCTACTAAATTATAGAAGATAAGTAAAATTAGCATATTTTTTCATCCTAAAAAATATATATTTGTTTTTACAGAATATTTACACTCAGTCAATCATATCCAAATTAACCAGTGGGTAGCTATTAATACTATCAATAAATTTGCAAAAAATGATCATAGTCTAGTTATATCACACAATCAATATAATATATTCCATCAATGCTTTTCTATATACTCACAGGGTTAAAGACAAGAATTAAGGACTACAGAGGCAAATGTATACACATTAGGTAAGAATAAGATGATACACTGTGATTTCTCAGTACTTATATTTATAACCCTCCTTTTGCTTTCCTATGCCCGATCCTGCAAGGTGGATGACTATGCCATAGTACATTATCAGCACTGTTATTACACAGATACAAATGAACTACAGCCTAATTACATACATCACAAACATTTAAAAACTGTAAGTCTCAAATATGTGGCTAAAAACTAATGAAAACATTTAATAACATAAGCCATATAACATTTATAGATTAATAATACAACCTACCCATCAAATCCCTGTAGTTCACATTCTTTTAGCAGTGACACGGCATGCCCTTCATATTCTGTTACTATATGAAAAAAAAAAAACACACAGAAAAAGATGAAAGTTTTAAACAAATGATCTACACTTTTTAACTTGGTTTGGCAAAATAATATGCTAAACATATGGTCAGGTCGTAAAACAACATTTATTCTTGAATATTTATATTTTAATCATGGGAAAGAGGATTAAGTGTTACTTGCCTGTTGTGTTTTACAGCTTTATGTAAAAGAGGGTCATATATTTGTTCCAACTACATAAGTCATTTGGGGATATCCCATTAGATAATTTATCTTGGTGCCTGTCTGTTTAGTGTTCCCTAAATAAGACACATTTCCTTTAAATCAGAAGCCTAGGAGCAGCAGTATTTTGAAAATAAGGCATATTAGCTGGCACCAAATAGTCAATGTTAAATCACTTTGGCAACCTTACATGAATAAATTAGTTGAAAGGTTAGTGTAAGATTTACATACTAGAAGAATGTGTGTCTGGAACTGCTAGACTAAAAAGAGGAGGAGTTGGATGTGAAAATGTGAAGCAAAGCCAACACCAAGGATAACAGACCCAACGCCAAGAAGGGTGGCACACAGGCCCACCAGAGCCCAGATTCTCTGAGGAAATGAATCTGTCACTCCCTATTGCTGCCTCTACAGTCATGATGCCCTATGCAGTGTTGCAAATGCCAGAGAAGACAGGATAAACTGGCACACTGCAGATGGCACCAAGCATCCCAACCACATTTAGCATTTTCTAGGGCAGCTTTGCCAGAAGAGACAGCCCAGCTGTACCCACCCATCAAAGATTTCTGCTGACTGACATGACACTGCAGATGGATGTTTTTGTGTAAGAATGTGCATCATTATATGCAAGATTACATTAATCTTTCATGCCTGTCTGTCCCTGGTGCCAGCATGGTTCAAGCTTTTCCTACAATGCTTTTAGATATTGTTAAAAATTATCAGTCTTGGTGTCTAAAAGAATCATTCTGTATCCAGCAGCATTACATTGTAATCCTCCCACAGCTTATTCAAATGCTGTTAACATTCACATGAATAAAACCTCTCTCTATTAAATTCTATTCAGAAGAAAGCTACAAGAAAATGAAATATAAAATATTAATATATTTAGGTTATCGTAAATGATTGTGTGCTGATCATTCATCTATAACTTCAGCAAGTAGTTGCAACCTTAAAAAGCAAAATAATAAAATGCCTTACAAACACACATTAAAAATAATTAAGGATATTAGGAAGAAATATTATGCTGAGAATCAGTTTATCAAGTCTCGCTTTTATTCCAAAGCTTACTTTGGTAAAGCTTTTCGAATCCAAAACAAAATTAGCCTTAAAATTATCTTGTAGCTGAATGCTATTTTTACTTAGGAGAAATTTTGAAATAATAGTCTATTTCTTCCTTTCATCTTGCAGGTGAAATGTGACTATACACTGATGCAAATTATCCAAGAACAGTAATTTTTTAAAGTGATATTGTAAAAGTTAAATAAGATGCCTGATCCGGAACAACAGACGGACAAGATGACTGAAACCTGACCACAATATACTAGGACAATGAACAAAGTTTATCAAGTCCTTGGCCTCAGGGAGGTTACATTCTGGAGACAGAGGATATGCACTAATTTTTTTCAATGAATGGACAATATAAAGTAGTATTAAGTGATTATGAAGAAAAATAATATAGGGGAAAAGGATAGAGAGTAATCTGAACTACTATTTGGAAGGAGTAGAAGAAATCAAAATATGTGTTTAGACAGTGTATTACGGGCTCTGGAAGCAGAAAGAACCATATTCAGATCACTCCACTTCACATAGACATCAACAGTGGGCTGCTGGGCAGCTGCACTTTCAAAAGAAAGTTACTGGGGCTTCCCTGGTGGCGCAGTGGTTGGGAGTCCGCCTGCCGATGCAAGG